>NW_022156907.1:0-29965 GCF_004353045.1 Thyridium curvatum | reverse complement strand
GCCGCCGCCCCGGCCAAGCCCGCCTCCACGGTCAAGAAGATCGTCGGCCCCAAGCCCGACGGCAAGTGGCACCACGCGCCCGTCCTCTTCTGGCACGTCAAGAGCGTCATCTTCCGCGGCGTCGACCAGGACGTCGTCTCGATGCAGGGCCAGCGCGGCATGCTCTCGGGCGACCTCGAGGAGATGCACGCTCGCGCGCAGCACTTTGACAACCGCGCCGAGTACATGTACAGCTTCCTGCAGGTCATGACGGCCAGCGTCGCGTCCTTCACCCACGGCGCCAACGACATCTCCAACGCCATCGGGCCCTACGCGACCATCTTCCAGATCTGGCACGACATGGCGCTGCCCAAGAAGGACAAGGCCGACGTCCCGCTCTGGATCCTCGGCGCCGGCGGTGCGTTCCTCGTCATCGGCCTGTGGACGTACGGGTACAACATCATGCGCAACCTGGGCAACAAGATCACGCTGCACTCGCCGTCTCGCGGCTTCTCGATGGAGCTTGGAAGTGCTATTACTGTCATGATTGCTACGCGTCTTAGTAAGTGCCGGTGTCGTGTTTGGAATGTTTCTACAGCAAGTGACTGACAGTTTCACAGAGCTTCCGGTCTCCACAACTCAGTGCATCACCGGCGGTGTCGTCGGTGTCGGTCTGTGCTCGGGCACCTGGCGCACCATTAACTGGCGTATGGTCGCCTGGATCTACATGGGCTGGATCTTCACCCTGCCTGTCACCGGTATCATCTCCGGTTGCCTCATGGGCTTTGTCATCAACGCTCCTCGCTGGGGCATGAACGTCTAAACTCAAACCCGGGCTCGTCCAAGTTCAGGGATCGGGAAGAGAGAAAGAACCATTATCCATCTCTTTCATGGTGTTGGGATTGGTCAAACGCGCACAAGTTTAAGGTTCCCGTGCGAATTAGGAAAGTTACAGGTTGATACCACTATAGACTGCAAATTGAGTATCTGTCATACATATATCACATATCACTTCAATGGAGTAATGCTTTGGATTTGGTCCTGCTCGAACCTAGCACAGACAGGCCGGGTCACTTACAAAGATCACCAATCTGCGTATGAATATGTTGTCCGGAGACCGAGGTGCGAAATGCGACGAGAGGCGGCATTACTTAATATTCAGAACTTCTCTCATGCCCTGATTTGTCGTGATCCGCCTAAATGGAGGGTTGCACGTCGATGTCAGACCTGCCAAAAAGAGCATGATCGGCTGCGAACATGGACCGTCGACTAAGGCTCAGTTAGACTGTTAGCGAATATCAATCGCCAGGCACACGAGGTGATGGGCTCTGGCTTATGGGATCGTCAAGATCCCCACGTCTTACCTCATCCGCTTCCCTGATTGGCGCTCGATGACACCGTTTATGGTATCTACACGGATTCATCATGGCAGTGCCTACCAGATGACTGTCGCCTCTCGCTGTTCGGCGGTATGCCGTGGGATTGAACAGAACGGAGAGCACCACGTTTCCTCACATAAAGAGGCGCGATGGAGTTCACCCCTCGTTGACATCTGCTGTATTACCTAGGCGCTCCGACTCTGGAGCGTAAGAATGGGTACCATGCACTCGTTCGCTGCTCTGACCTTACTTCTCGCCTTGGCAACGTCGGCCAACGGCCTCTCCCTCACGATCCCGTCGACTGTCCCAAAGGATGCTTCTAAGCCCGTCGATCCAGATTTTGCCGGCTTTGCCTTCGAGGAGGCATCTTTGAATGAGTATGCGTTGGATGAGTCCGGCAAACCCAACCAGTTCTCTCAAGACTTGATACATGAGATCACCAAGCGGACCGGAGGCAAAGCACTCATCAGGCTGGGCGGCACGAGTGCAGATTATGCACACTACATCCCGACTCAAAAGACACCCGTCTTGCCAAAGGCCGAGGTGTACAACTATCAGGACGTTGGCAACACCACAATTGGTTCTTCGTATTGGAAACTGACCGAGAGCTTCCCCGAGGCCAAGTGGATAATACAACTGCCGTTGGCGAACCCCAACCTCACTGAGTCTATCGAATGGGCACGGACGGCGATAAACACCATCGGGGAGGACAAAATCTACGCCATTGAGCCCGGTAACGAGCCCGATCTTTATGGCCGTGTGTCAAAGCCAGAACTCAAGCCACCGCACTTCCTGGGCATACTAGACAACGAGACCTACGTCGGCAACTTCACCAGGAACGCCAACGCCGTCGCTGAGGCTGCGGACCTGCCCCCCGGACGCATTCTCCAGGCCTTCGACACCTCCGTTCACCTCGGACGCGACGTAGGCGCCGAAGCGTGGGTCCTCGACGTGGAGAAGTGCTTCGGCCTCGGCATCGACGCGGCCAACAACATCCAGTCCGTGGCACATCACTACTACCAGACCAACGGCGGCAGCGCCACAACCCTCGAGGAGGGACTCATGGACCACGCCAAGATCGCCAGCCACCTCGACCTCTTCCGGCCGGCGATCAACTGGCTCGCCGAGAACAAGCCGCAGATCGCCTACATCATGTCCGAGATCGGCAACAGCCTCAACCGGAAGCACGACTACGACTACCAGGCGTCGCTCGGCTCGGCGCTGTGGCAGGTCGACTTCCAGCTGTACTCGCTCTCCATCGGTGTGGCCAGGTTCAACTTCCAGCAGATCATGCACTCTGGGTTCGACCTCTGGCTTCCGGTTGCGAGTGGCGGGATGCCTCCGCAGGTGTTCAGCAACTTTTACGCGCAGCCTCTCGTGACCGACTTTGTGGGCACGGGTGGGAAGACGCGCGTGGCGAAGCTCGCTGATCTTGCTCCCAACGTCATCGCTTATGGTGCCTTTGTAGGCGACCGAGCCGAGAGGGTGACGATTGTGAACATGAACTATTGGAACCGTACTTCGTCGGGTCGAGAGCGGGGAGGAAGGGACATTGATCTCCAGGTTCCAAGCGATGTCAAGTCGGTGACCCTCACACGACTTACCAGTCCCGAGGGTGCGGGAGGCAAGGCGGATTCGATGACTTATGCGGGCAGCCAGTGGACGTTTGAAAGCCTGGGCAAGGAGGTCAAAGGAGTTAGGAATGATACAAAACAGTTGGCTCCGAAGGATAACAAGGTCACGTTCAAGGCTATGCAGAGCGAGGTTGTGCTACTGCATTTGAGACGCTGATTTCGTATTGAACTGTTGCAGGAGCTGCTGGCCTTTTCTTGATTCAATTTCTCAACCTGCCGCAACCTGGAGCATAACGTAGGCCTTGCAATCACACATTCGGTCCGGGCTTAGTTTAGGCCAAAACAATATCGACTCATTTTTATACACGATGAAGATCATTGCTTAAGGGAAGTTTTAGATGCGGCAATTCTCTATTGTAGGAAAGGACTGTGCTCTTCAATGTTGCTCTCCGCTAGTTTTCTTCCAGCAGAGCATGTCCCTTTTTCAAGGCAAGCTCAGAAATAGCTTGACAAGTTTGTCGTACTGGGGTGAACTATAATGAAGGTCAGTATGGTGATCAGGATAAAGTTCCGGAATACATACCCAAGTCCTGTGACTGGATCCCAGCCCTCCTTGACCTTGAAACCTCCGCTGCCACATCCTGGGTTCGCACCTTCTTTGATATCGGTAAAGACCTCGGGGTGTTCGTACTAAGAGATGACATAATTAGTACCATGGCTCGCTATGGTTAATTCCGCTCCCATGGAACTTGTTGCCTACCAGAACCTTGTGGACAAAGCCAACGGGTGTCTTATTCGCCGCCAGCCTCTCCTCGTTGACCATGGTCAGCACCGACCCCCAGATGGGCACGGCCACAGACGTTCCCTTGACCGAGGCACCACCGAGCTGATACACGACCAGCATGTTGTCGCCGACGGCCGAGACGTCGGGGTAGCCGCGGCCCGCCCTGTTGAAGAGCTCGTTGGGCGCCGGGAAGATGGAGTCGTCGCCCGTGCTCAGGTTGTAACCGGTGAAGCTGAGGTTCGCCGTGCTCAGGTAGCTGGTGATGTGCTTGGTCTGCCACTCGGGCGCGTCAAACACGTTGGAGAAGCCGCCGCCGGAGGCGAACGACGTCGTCCCAGTCTCGCGGTACTTGCCGGGCCTCGCCGTGTCGTTGACGAGCATGGTGGCGCCGACCGACAGCACGTACGGGCAGTTGGACATGGTGCGGGGCGCGAAGATGCGCGCGTCCTCGCCCAGGCAGCCGGCCTGGGGGTCGAGCCGGGAGCCGCCGACGCCGTGGTCGCCCGACGACTCGATAATGGTCGTGCCCTGCAGGCCGAGCTTCATGACCTCCATGCACTGCCGCTTGAGGTACGGCTGCGGGTAGAAGTTCTCGACGCCGCTGTACGAGATGGCGATGACGTTGGTCGGCTTGTAGACGCCGCACATGAGCTCGCCCTTGTAGCCGCCGTCGTTCTTGTTGGGGTACTCTGGGTCGCGGCAGTCCCAGGTCTTGCAGTTGCCGGTCTGGTTGAAGGCCTCGAAGGTGCAATAGCTGCCGTCGATGGCGTCGAAGAGGGCTTTCGTATGGAGCGTTAGTATGGACGGTTGTGAAATATTGCATATCATGTCCACGGGAGTCTGGGAGGGAGCTTACTGTTGAAAAAGCCGGGGTAGTCAGTGTCTCCACGCTGCTGGTTGACACCATACCAGTCGTCGTCGGTCTGGAAGAGGACTGCCTTCTGAGGGTGGATCAGGGGAATGATGACCTGCAGATCTAGGTCTGCCTCAACACCGGCGTCATCCACCTTGTCAGTCGGGCCAGTACCGCCGTTGATGGCTCGGAGCTCAGGATGCGTCCCCTTGGGGATATGCCTGGACGACGTATTAGTATCACAAGCGCCAAGCATATCACACGCCATAAAATGGCTTTCCGACTCACGGTGCAACATTTCGGTAAAACATGTCCAGGTCAGGTTGGTGATAATGCTGGTTCAGTGCCTGGAAACAGCCGAGTTCGTTGCCAGGCTGAGGGTTAGTGATGTTGGGCAATCCGTATTGGTCTGTCCCAAGCGTCAGCAAGATCTATCCGCTCGTTGCTCTCCGAACAGTGAATCATTACCCTGGACACACTTCGGCCTGACCAACGCATCGCAATTCGTCGGCAGGGCAGTTTGCTTCTGCTGGACAAGCACGGCGTCATACTCTAGGCCAGGAGACGACTGCTTCTGCTGAAACCTGCGCTTCGCTTTCATCCCTTTCTTGTACTCCATGCTGCGCTTCTGCTTCATCGCTAGCTCGTGGAAACCGTACGATCCGAGCTTGATCCCAGGCGTGACGTAGTCGACGTGCTCGCTCACGTTTTTGGGCAGGTGATAGTCGGCACAGGCGACCGTCTTGAGCCCGGACTCGAGGTGCTCGTACAGGTGATAGTCGGCAAAAAGTAGGCGCTCCGCCTCCTCGACCGACGCGACGAACTGCAGCCATTGCTTGTTGGTCGACTGGGTGATGCGCCTGGCGTCGACGCCCGCAGAGGTCAGCCAGTGCCTGACGGCGTCGACGCTCTCGGCCGCGGGGGCGAACAGGTCCGTGACCTGGTCGACCGTCAGGTGTCTGCCGTAGTTGGGCGAGTCCGGGCTCGCAATGTCCATGAGCATGTCGTGGCCCCGGTCGAGGTTGGACTGCTTGAGGCCGATGCGCATGGGCAGCTTCTGGTCCGGCCTGGGGCGCTCCGCGCGCTTCCACCCGGTCAGGTGGTGGCGCTGGTGCTTCTCATGGCGGGTGTAGGAACGGGGGACGAGACGTGTCGACTGAGTTGGTGCGTCTGGGAGATCCCTCACTGCGTGATCCAGAAGCGGGCTGCTGACAGCAACACCAGCTAGGCCGAGACATACGAGAGAAAGACGCATCGTGAGGCTATACTGTAGTACCATGGAAAGAGGCCTCAAGAGACCTTTGGTTACGAGCACTACATATTGAGGGACCAAAGCTCTTATAAACTTCTACAAACAAACGTTTGGGACCCTGCTACCCCAGTCTGCCACAACGAGCACCAGTATGGGGCCAAGAATGCTGTCGATCCCGGGCTATATGCCGTGTTTCGAAGATCAGATTGTGGGGGATAAGTAAGCGCGGCAAATGAAGAGTAGGGTTGCCCAATGTGGTAACTAACAAGTCTACAGCGATTCATCCGTGCTGGGAGGGCGAGCCAATCTGAGTGAAAGTCATGAAACAAAGTACCAGTCGATAGGGTGCCTTCGGCGATCCGTACTGGAGTTCCGTGTTTAATATCAGATCTTACACACCTATGATAGGTCGTGAGAGGAGATCTAATCTTCAATGCCGGGATGCGGCTAAAGGAGCCCTCGGGAGCTGCACAGTCGCAATCAATGGCATATAGCCAGAGCCAATGAGGATCGAAGCACACATCCCCATACCACAATGCGGTTCAGTAGTCCGGTCATAAATCCATTCTCATGGGGCCGAAGGCTCCTGCAGAGCAAACAGTCATCTATTTGCAGTGGGCAGCCTGCATCGCCCAGCCGGGCCAAGGCCGGCCGTTGCTCACAAGACCTGACTTCGACATTGAGATGCGGCAGATCAGATCGGACTTTTGCAACCAGTCGGGGGATTTTGCCGGTTGGAAGGTGCCGGCACAGCGGCCAGTGAAGTCACAAGCGGGCGGTGTCAAGCTCATGAAAGCTCTTGTGGCATGCTTGCATTCCTCTATCAGCATACATGAGACCATGTTCCCTTGTCATTGAAGGTAATACTACATGTGTGAAACAGCCTCAGTCCCATCTTTTCAGTCATCTACCTCATTCATTCCAGGAAACGCCGCGCCATTTTTCTAAGCCCACTGTATGAAGCATTCCAGTTTTGGAGTGACAGGTTGCTGTAGGACATGGCGAATAAAAGACAAAGGGCCATGATTCAGCACGGCACCTCCTTATGCCATCAATTCACAACCTCCACGGATCACACCCACAAGGGCACCTGTCTGGACAGCTTCGCCTCCGCCGCCGGCCACCCTGTGTTCAATGTTTGCCAGTCCATCCAGCCATGAGATCATGACTTCAGGCTTGACCTCGAGTTTGATAATCTCCTCTGACAAAGCAGTGATGATGTCTGCAAGTGCCAGACCCTGTGACACCTTGAGGGTGTTGATTGTAGAGAGACACGTCGTCACGTCGGTAGTGGTGAGTAGAGTGTTGAGGATTTCTCGGATCGCATCAGGTGGGGGTGCCGCAATGCAGCTGTAGATGGTCTGGGTGGTAATCGTCTCGCGAACAATATCCTTCTCGGGTATCTTGGGCGCGTGTTTTGGTTGCAACGGCGTGCCTGATTCACAACATGTCAGTATTCACCCACCGCAAGAGCAGAAAACGGCCACAATAGAGAACATACTTGATGCATGGCAGGCTTGTAGGACGTTTAAAGCCCGTCGCATATCTCCCTTGCTGAGTGTGACCAACGCATCTGTCGCCTCGGGGAGGATTTTGATAGCCTCTTCGTCAATGACCTTGTCCACCAAGACACGGATATCCCTCTCCTTGAGGGGGCTGAACCGGAATCGCGTGCATCTTGACAGCAGCGCAGGAGAGAGTTTGTGAGAGTAGTTGGCAATGATACAGAACCGGGTATTGGCTGTGTACTTCTCCATGATTCGTCGCAACGCCATCTGTGCAGTGTTGGTCATAGCATCCGCCTCGTCGAGAATGATGAGCTTGTAGCCGGCCAGAGCACCAGCGCCATTTCTCGACGTCGCACCCATTGAGAAAATCTGTTTGGTGGAAGCAAATGTCTTGATCTGCTCTCGCACCACATCGATACCACGGTCATCAGAAGCGTTCAGCTCCAGAACCATCTGCCGCATGTTGTCCGCACCGTAGATGCGCCTGGCCAGGGCGAGGATAGTCGAGGTCTTGCCGGTACCGGGAGGGCCGTAGAGGAGGAGATGTGGGAGGCGGTTTGTGTCGACAAACTTGTTGATCGTCGCGAGGATATCTTGGTGGCCAGAGACGTCGGAGAGTGTAGTCGGTCTGTACTTCTCAACCCTGGAAGATCAATTAGCATGATCTGCCGCGACCCGACGGCGATGCGACTCACCAAGGGAGAGAGTCCTCTGCCTCTACAGGCAGATTGGCAGCACTTCGTTTTCCCTTTGCTGCATTGTCAGACGAGAAGGTGATGTCCTTGGAGGGAGCAGGGACATCGACGTCCATCTCATCCTCAAAGTCGGACATCTCGATCGCGGGAGCCTGGCGTGGCGTCTCTGTTCGGGCAAGTGTTGATTCGATGATCTCGGTGGTGGAGAGGGTGACCACTGATTCCAGTGTTCCGAGAGTACCAAATGATTCTGAATGCCGCAGTCTTGATCCAGAGATGCGGCCTGATTCGGGAGTGATTTCAAGGTCCATCGAAAGCGGCACTAGGAAAACGCGTCGTCGCGTCAGAGCTGCCCCGCGCGCAATTCAGAGTGCGCCAGGGAGTTTAATTGACTTTTAGCGGGCTACCATCTGGTGCCAGCTGGCAGCATCTGCTGGGCGGAAGTCGTCTCGGCCCGCCACGATTCAGGCAGGTAACATCACATTGATGCAGTTGAGCACGTTAATCATCGATGCCGTGCGTCCGCATCCGCTGCCTGGTTCTCCCAGAAGGCCGCCCCCAGATTAGTTCGGTTCGGTCTGACGGATGTACGCCTGAAAGGCTGGAGAAAAAGCACGAATGCCTCAGCTGACCGCGCCTCAGAAGACAGTCCCATTGGCGAGCGGTCCGGGGCCGCCCCCAATTCTAGCTGACGTTGGGGTCTGGCGCAGCGGTCTTGAGTTACCCAAACTGGAAAAATATGCCTTTTTAAAGAGGGATGGAGGCAGTGGGCCAAAAGATGATGTCGATCTCGCTTCTAATTATAATTCCTGTGCCTCGCTCCTTGAGGAGATCTCCGTTCTTCGGCCATTGGGCGATGCGCATTTAAAGACAATTCAAAAGAAAACTCTGTTTTACTCAAGTCATGATTGTCAAGCTTGAGAGTAGTATCCGGTCATAATCTGCAATGATCGCGACGAAACAAGGCTCTGTACTTGTAATAGAACGTTGATCTGCACGGCAAAGCAGCGAGATCCGATCCGATCATATCTCCACCACACAAGAACAATCCTTGTAAGGCAGGAACAACATCTTCTCTTGTGGTGGCAGAGGTATTAAAACTGGCCACATCCCACCCAAAACGGGATTTCGGGAAGGCTTGCGAGCAGTCAACAGCCATATTCACCTAAATCGAGTTCCCGGTCATGTGGTCTCCTCTCTTGTCTAGCCTCAGCGTCTTGCTGATCGCTGGTCATGCCTTGGGTGCACCATCATGCCCTCGAGGTGACAAGCCTTCAGCAGACGACCGAAAGTACTTGATATCATTGTATGAAATCACTCGAAAGGCATTATTGACAAAGACTCGTTCTGACCTGGTAACAGTGGTGACTCGTACTCCAGCAATGCCTTCAACATCTCTGCCGCAAAGCCATCAAGGGTGAATCCCATCGGCAACCCCGATTTGCCGGGAAAGACGACCTCTGGCTGGCTGAACTGGCTCGGGCTGCTGACGTTGGGCTATAACAAGACGCTGGTCCTGAACTACGACTTCGCAAAGGGAGGCGCTACTGTGAACAACTCGATCGTCAAATCAAACAACCGGCCCGACTTTGCCGACCAGGTGGCCGAGTTCAAGGGCAGCATTGGATCCAAACCGGACTATGCAAAATGGACAAGTGACAATGCCCTGTTTGCGGTCTGGTTCGGCATCAACGACATTGGTCTTTCTTACGCCCAAGATGGCGAGGATGCGAGGTTAGACAAGGTGCATAACAGTTACTTCAAGAACCTGGACGCCCTGTACAAAGCTGGCGCAAGGAATTTCGTGATCCTCACCGTTCCACGTAAGTCAGGGGCAAACTGTTCTTGCATATCAACCCACCAACTGACCGTTTTGCACAGCTACCGATCGGACACCGTTGATGAAAGGCCGATCCAACGTAGACAAATTGATCGGCGCCAAGAAGTATTGGAACGGTAACCTGCCAAAACGTTTTGATGATTTCAAGAGCAAGCATGCAGGCGTCAAGATCACGTTCATTGACACTCACCCGCCCTTTAACAAGGCACTCGACCACCCCAAGGATTACGGTGCCCCTGATGCGAATTGCGAAGATCAAGGCGGCTTTAAGTGTCTCTGGTATAACAACTACCATCCTGGAGTCGCGATCCACAATCTCACAGCCGGAGTGGTGGCTGGGAAGATTGACAGCTTCTTCACCGCGACAGCACACGCTATCAACATCCCCAAGGCCTGAGCCAAACAAGGGAGGGTAGCAATATCACTAGAAATGAATGACTACTTGAGCACTATTTCTTAGAAGGACAGTCTGATGTCTTTTTACTGCAAAATTACTCCACCAAGGGTCCTCGCTTGTATGACTGGGCCTGGCTGTGCTTTCAGCCGTCGGGATACGGAAAGCCTACGTGCTCGCCTTGCCAGAAGATACTTCATAACACAAGATGCATAAACAAGATGCATACACAAGATGCATACACAAGATGCATACACAAGATGCATACACAAGATGCATACACAAGATGCATACAATGCTCAACCTCAGGCTCGACGGAAAAGTGTTGAAAGAACCTGGCCAGCCTAGAACAATCGAATGCTTCTAGAATTGCCAGTCACTAAGACCATCTGACCCAGTGACTTCAGTACAGACATTGCCATCGCTGTGAATATTCGGCTGCAATAGTCTATCACCGTAGCCAACAGCAAAAACGTTCTGGCACGTGGGAGGGCATAGGCAGCCCGATGAGGTGCGGACATCTCGACACCAGAGGCCAAAGAGGTGGCGGTGCTCTCGAGCTACTATCAGCCCCTAGCCAGCCAGGATTGCGCGTTATTCACCCGTTGTTTTAAGCTTACTCCGCCCAGAGTGGACCACGTGTGTTCAGTAAAGGAGCGCTTCCTAAAAGCTCTCTTCTTTGGCCGCTCCAATGATGTGGTTGCGATTTCAAAAGTCGGAGTTGAGGGAGTGAAAGGAAACTGGAGACCCTAGAGCCAAGACGGAAGCGCGGACTGCGCTAGAACGAGAAGCATTGGAGTCTTACAGGGGTCTCGACAGGGGTAGCTTCAGCAATTGGCCCGCTGGAGGAACAAGCCTTTTCCAAGAAATTGTGGCGCCTTTGCCAATACCACCGCTCCAATTCCCCCACGTGCGCTCCAACGATCTCCAATTCCACCAGGACAAAGCTCGACTCGAGACAAACGAGACGGAGCTGAACAGCCCCTGCCGACCAACGAGCTGCCCTGCGTTACCAACTGCACATCCCACAGGCCCTCTGGAGGTTCTCTTTCTTTCTTTGACGGCAAGCACGGCGGTGCTATTCTCTCGCGCTATACTTACTTTGGTCGAGGGTGGCAGGAACTATTGGTTTTCTTCTCCCGGAAATCATCACCTTGAGCAATGCCAAGACCTCGTGTTCGACTTGATTGACGTGCCAACCGGGCAGTGAGAGGCGCTCGGCGTCCTAAGACTGTCAAGCTTTTGAGATTCGATATGTTCTGCTTGGCGATATGCCCAGACTCAACGGTGATGTGGCTCCCGAGCCAGAGCATAGATCAGCTTGGCAATGGAGTGATGGCACGCGAGCATGACAGCGCCCAGCTTCTGGTCGAATGCCAAACACTTGGCGAGATCTCTTGTTCGCCGAGCCAGAAATCGCCAAGATCCAGTGGAAGAGACGGGCAAGCATGGGACGACCCGCACTGAGACCTGCGATGCGACCCTTGGGCCCGGATCCCTCCCCTGTGTGCGCGCGCCGGTGGCCGACTATCTCTTCGATGCCCCGCACATGAAAGCGGATGGCCATGTTTAATGAGAAAAAGCTTACTCTTGATTCTCGGGCGATCCAATCAGACCCTCCTTTCCGTCACATGGCAGGCCGTGACCTCCCATCTCCACCCATCTTGACATGGGATAGCCTGTCGACCTGCTTGTCCTGGATGCGCAAGCACTCGGCTCTGCATATGCCGCTGTACGTGATGCAGCGACATCCACGCGACTGCCCGGGACCTTTAAATATGCAGCTGTCGATCCCATCCCTGGGCAGCGTCACTCTCCCGCTCTGCAGTCTCTCCAGCTCCAGGGTCCTCCAGCTATTATTGCCTTAGCTGCTTCTCCATTGACCAACCTTCCACGATGCGTGCCGAGCTCATCTCCGTCCTGGCTGCTGCCAGCACCGTCGCCGCCCAGGCCGAGACCTGGTACACTGCGACCGCTACCGACTCCGTCGCTGCCGCTCGTGCTACGGCCAAGACGTCGAGCCCTACTAGCCACGTTAAGGGCAAGGCCTTTGATCGTCTTGCCATCGTCTGGCTGGAGAACACTGACTATGAGCTGG
The DNA here is from genome assembly GCF_004353045.1 of Thyridium curvatum. Classification (NCBI taxonomy): domain Eukaryota; kingdom Fungi; phylum Ascomycota; class Sordariomycetes; order Thyridiales; family Thyridiaceae; genus Thyridium; species Thyridium curvatum. Next base: position 17,609 of record NW_022156907.1, on the reverse strand, counting down.
CCATCGGAGACCGTGAGTGATTCGAGCCATACACATACACAGCTTGCCGTTCCCCCCTGCTAACTTGAATCTCAGCGAACCTCGCCTGGCTCGCCAGCAAGGGCATCACCCTGAACAACCACTTTGCCGTCACCCATCCTTCCGAGCCCAACTACGTTGCGGCCATCGGCGGTGACTACTTCGGCATGAACAACGACGCCATGAACTTCATCGACCGCAACGTCTCCACCGTCATCGACCTGCTCGAGGCCAAGGGCATCAGCTGGGGCGAGTACCAGGAGGACATGCCCTACTCGGGCTTCGAGGGCTTCGGCTACGTCAACCAGCAGAACGGCCGCAACGACTACGTCCGCAAGCACAACCCGGCCATCATCTACAACAGCGTCGCCTCGAGCGCCGACCGCATCTCCCAGATCAAGAACCTGACCATGTTCTACAAGGACCTCGAGAACAACAGCCTGCCCCAGTGGATGTTCATCACGCCCAACATGACCTCGGACGCCCACGACTCGGACATCACCACCGCCGGCACCTGGACCCGCAACTTCCTCCAGCCCCTGCTCAACGACTCGCGCTTCATGAGCAACACCCTCGTCCTCGTCACCTTTGACGAGAACTCCAACTACGCCCGCCAGAACCGCATCCTCGGCATCCTCCTCGGCGACGCCGTGCCCCAGGAGCTCGTCGGCACCACCGACAACAACTTCTACAACCACTACTCCGAGATCGCCTCGGTCGAGGCCAACTGGGGCCTGCACCACCTCGGCCGCTGGGACGTCGGCGCCAACGTCTGGAAGTTCGTCGCCGACAAGACGGGCGACGTCGTGCGCCAGTGGTCCTCGGCCGGCGCGCCGCTGTCGCAGTACTTCTGGAACCAGTCGTACGACGGCGTCTTCCACAACAAGCCCAAGAACCCGGTCTACCCCAAGCCCAACCTGTGCCTCAAGCACGGCGGCCGCTCCATCTCGCCCGTCGTCGGCAAGCAGTGGAAGGGCAGCAAGAACCCGCAGTACTACCAGGACGTCATTGAGCTTCCCGACGGGCTGCACCCGCCTACGGGCTATGCTTACTAGATTGGTGTGGTCTGCTCTCAGCAAACAGTTCCCAAGGAGGGAGTCGACGTTTTTTTTGAGCGTCGAAAATGTGTATAATGGTGCTGGGCAAGGGGACCCTTTCGGGCCATGAGAACGGGCTACGGGAAGGATAGCATCTAGATGGTTCTCATGATGTAAATAGAGCTTGTTTGGTTCGCTGCATACTATTATCTGCATTTCCTCTCGCGCGCGTGATTTGAGCTAGTAAATTTGGAGAGAGACTTGAAAAGGACGCCAATTCCCGCACTCGTGTTTCACTCCTCGGCCTTGTTGTCAATCTAGATAGAGGATAATGTGTAGCTCCGACGTATGGGAATTGAAAAGACACAGCAGACACAAGAACCATGCTTGCTTAGGAGTGCACCGCCGAGATCCTCCTGCCTTCGCACAGTGGCATTTATCGTTTACCGCACAGGAGTCAGATATACATTGAGCGCGGGCTTATTCCAAAGGAGGTAGGCCTTTTGGTCTAGCCAGTTGAAGTTTGGATCGGCCAGCCTCATGTCGAAGTTGTACAGGATCTTGGCCAGAATGAGCCGCATCTCAGCGTAGGCCAGACTAGGGAACAGGTTAGTAACTCGTTCCTCGATGGGTATTGAAAGGCAGGGGTGATGGCCCGAAACGTACTTGCGGCCGATGCAGTTCCTCGGACCCACGGAGAATGGCTGCAGCGTGTCGTGGCGGTCAGCCGGATTCTTGGACCCCTCCAGGAAGCGCTCGGGCTTGTACTCGAAGGGCTCGGTCCAGTTCGCGGTGGAGTGGTACTGCGCATATTGCCAGCACGCGACATAGGTCTAGAACGGGTTGTTAGTCTGGCTCGCGGCGAGAACAGGGGCCCAACAGTAAATAATTCCCAGAAACTGACCTTCTCTGGTACCTCGTGTCCGGCAATGGTGGTTCCGCCCCGGCCGACCACGCGCGGCAGGCCTATGGGCACGGGTGGGTAGCACCGCATGGCCTCGTTGAGGCACGCCAGCATGTAGGTCAGCTTGCCCACCGAAGTCAGCGTGATGTCCTCCTCCGCTGCGAACGCGGTCCGGACTTCCGCGGTGACCTTCTTCAGCGCTTCGGGGTGCGAGAGGAGGAGGTACGTGACGCCCGTTAGTAGAGTGGCCGTTGTCTCGGAGCCGGCTACGATGAGCGTGTTGGCGTTGGATTGGAGACGGTCGAGGCTGAGGTTCTAGTATTGGAGCAGCCGTCAGTACGGATATCTGGCACATGTAGCTGGTGCAGGTATTGCTCCCTTACCCATTCATCCTTCTTCTTGAGCAGACCCTCGATGAAGTCAGGCCTTTCGACATCCAAGGCCATGCGACGCTCGAGCTTTTCTTTCACCCTGTGGAGGTGTTCCCTGCGGGACCTTTGAACGAACCAAAGGAAAGGAGCGAGCACCGTTTCGAGGCCCAGGTACCTGAACCCGGCCAATACAACGAGTGTTCTCATGGTCTCGGTGATGAGCTCGACCCACGAGTCATAGCGAGCGTTCTCGAGCATCCCAAAGGGCTCGCCAAACGCAAGATCGCCAATGATATCAAACGTCGTGAAATTGTACCACTGTCGCAAGTCGATGGCCTTGGGTCGGCCTTGCTTCTCGGCATCTCCTGCCAGAGGCTCGTCGCTGTATGCGTCCGATTCGACACACCTCTCCCGCATTCGCTGGATCAGAAGATCGACATACCCGCCGATGATGGGTTCCTGCTCCCGCATACTGCGCTCGCTGAAGCCGTGCGACATGAGCCGCCGGAGCACAGTGTGATTTTCACGGTTCTCGGTGGTGATGGCCGGGGCCTGGCCCTTGGGGAGATAGAAGACCAGCGCTTTGGACAGCTCCTCGGTGCCCGCCTTGCTCCCGGTCCGGTGGCCGTAGATGTCGGACCAGCCCTGGGCATCGAGGAACGCGAGCTCGTCCGGAGCGACACGCACGACGGGCCCGTACTTGTTATGGAACTCCAGGACGTCGAAGGACATGGTGCCGCGCAGCAGGCGCCATACCCAGGCCAGGCGTGTTACTCGGTGGAGGAAAGGGCCCGGGTAGTTACGAAGCGGATGGAAGTAGAGGTTGTAGACGCAGCGAGATACCGCGTACAGGACGAGCTATGTGCCAAGACACTTGTTATCAGATTGGGGGAATGATGGAAGGCGGGATAAGCAATCCCAACGCTGTCGTTGGCTGGACTCACCAGGCCGGTAAGGATGCCGACAACCCCTGTCGGACTGCTGACATGCATATAAGCCGCCATGACTGCCGATGGATTTCAACGTAAGACTTTGTATAAGACGTCGCTGCGTGATAATCAAGCACACGACATAGGTGGGATGGGAATTTATTGATAGAACAGCAGACACTGGAGTAAGGCATACAACTAGGCTGGAGTCCTCCTCGACATTATATACGACTTTTCAGGGGTCATGGCGGTCGGGCATTGTCTCCTCCCGTATCACTGCACAAACACCATCGGTATTCTCAAACCACCGACTACCCCCCCTGCTGATCATAAACGTAGTGTCCTATGGGGCCTGGGATCACGAGCATTGGGGCTAGTGTGTGGCTTGAATGAGTGCTGATCAGCTCAGTTGGTACTTGTATACGTCGAAATAGACTCCCGATCAAGCCGTTGGCCTTAACTCAGGATGGATTGGTCTTGATACACTAGGAAATTTATTCCGCACCTCGGCCCGCGAGCTTTGCCTCGAAACGGAGACAGCATCTGTCAGTCCTCATATTTCAAGTCTTGGCACGCCAGAATGAGATCTCCAAGGAACTGTAAGTCTATTCAAAGCAATTGGAGAAGTGGTGAATGTCTGTCCAACAAGCCTCTACCTCTCTATCATATCTAGCATCAAATGCAGGCCGGCATTCGGCGCCCGTCCAACAGAAGCTCCGATAACTAGCCTGTCGATCTGGGCTGTGTTTCCATCACGCATGATCTGGAAATAACAGGCATTTGTTTGCACAAAGCGGCATCGTGCAGCGGAGATAACTGCGGCCGGCTAGGTATGCACAACATGTCCTCTCCACTTGCAAGGGTAGAGGTTGCGATTGGCTCCATGAGGCAGTCACTTGCGCGAGACGCGATCGAACGAGGCAAGACTTCGGCAGTTCCACGTCGTATTGCAACGTTAATTTAGGGATTTATGGTTCGCGGTCGCATTCCGCCCCGACGTCCGCGAATATAGACGTGGAGTTCCGCGGGACTCCAACCCAGTCCTGGACAAACCACGGAACGAAATCGCGGTAACATGGGCATTAGCTCCGGCCGCACGGGGCTGGCGAGGAGAAGAAAGAAGCCACGAGCCATTTTCCGCCAAATGAAATGTGGACGAGGCGGTCTGGGCAGATGCATCCACTCCACTTCTCTGGCTCATGAACGTGTCGCGTGGCCATCCTCGAGAGGACCCAGTCTGGTTTTCGGTGGTGCACTTCCAGCTCCGCTACAAGACTGCCTTGAATCGGGAGGTAGTATTCATAGCTTGCTAGTTGGGTATCTCTCATGTTTACGAGGAAATGGATGCCGCTTCTCTATGAAGAAGTATAAGCTGGATGGTGACTAGGCAGAGTATACACATGACTTCATTCTTTACCCTGCGGTCCAGTCCCCTTGCTGGGAAGAAAGATGATAAGCTCATACTACTATCTCAGGTAGTTCAAGCCTGCTAGATGGCTCCTTGAACCTAGAGCATCGGCTGAAAAGTGCACAATGACAATACAAGACCATGGTCGTGGATTGTTTGCATTTCCAAACTCCGCTGAAGGAGGCCGGAAGCAAATTCAACCCCAATAATATGTCTACGCATAAACAACTATGATAGAGGCCGGAGAACAGGTCCTGCCGCATACATGTTTGTTAGATGCGCTTGTTTACCCATTAAGGAGCGCCAAGCCTACGCTCTGCAAAGCCGGACACCCGTGGCTGTAAACACCGGAGCGATCGCGAGCACTTTATGAGCACTTAGCACCAATTGAAACATCTAGATCTTCATCAACCGCGATCTGCACGGAATTGGAGACGAATAGACGGTCGATGTATCAAAACAAAGTCAAAACAACAAGACTTGGCGCTTGACTATCAACACCGAGCGTGTCCGCCATCAGGATCAGGTCTCGGACAGTAGTCATGCCTATAACTCGACAACCATTCCCGGTTAATCTCAAACTAGATCTCTTTTCCTTTTCTCTCAAGGTCTGCCGTGTTGACCTCTGCCCGCCCATCCTTTGCCCCTCTTTGTGATAGACGTCTCCCTTCAACATCATCGGTCCGTGGTCTTTCCTTGTAAGACAAAAGCATTCACCATGCTTCCCAAGGCTCTTCTTCTCCTGTCAGCTGTGGGCAGCTCGCTCGCTGCAGTCGCGATTGCACCTAGAAGGGCAGCTCATCCTGAGGACGACCTGGAACTGGAAGTGGTGGCCGGCCCTGGCGAACAGCCACCATTCATTGGAGGGCCAGGACGTGGACCACCAGGACGCGGACTGGGACGCGGGCCGTTTGGCAGGCCTCCCTTCTGGAGAAATGGGGGCTTCAGGCCGCAAATCGTCACGGTCACTCAGATTGAGCGGCTATACGAGACAGGCTGGTCCACGCTCACCGTTACCGATGATCCTACCGACTACTTGACAGTTACAGCAGACCCAACGGTATATTCGACCGTCACGGCTGACCAAACAGTCACTTCTACGGTCACGGTGGACGTGGACCCAACAATCTACGAAACTGTCCCGGTGGACGTGGACCCAACAATCTACGAAACTGTCACGGCTTACCCAACAGTCTTTTCAACTATTTTCCAGGATCAGATCGTTGTCTCGACCATGGTCTCGGTCCAGACTGTTGTCTCGTTCGCCACCCTTAACGCGACGTTCACATCCACGGTCACAGCCTCTGGCGGCGCATCCGGTGCTCCTCTGTTTGGGCCTGCCATATCCCTCATCACGCTCACGCTGCCCGGAACGACGGTCACGTCTGCGGGGTACACGACCACGATCACGACCACGGCGGGCCCAAGCCCGTCGACTTCTACTATGACTATCACGTCTACGGTCACTGGAAACGGGACGGCCACTGCTGGCACCACGCTCATGCCGGCGCCTGTTCCGACCTAAGAGCATTTTGCTGTCAGATCAGCTCGGCACATTGCGGGTGAGCACGTGTCGAGACATGTATTTTTATTCTCGCCTTACTGACTGATCGCTCTGCAGATGCGGCGTGATTTCCTTTGTCTCTTCGAGAGTGCTTGTCACGTTCTTCAAGTCGCCGTTCTTGAACTGAGTGACCAGTCAAACTGCGCGGGCTTGGGTGCTCAGAAAACAACACACTGCTTACATTTCCTTGAGTAATTTCAAATTCTTGACTTTTGCTTTGTTCCGTTATTGGCAATCTCCTACCCCCTTGCCATTGTTGGTACGTGGTCCTGTCACACATCGGCCATACACCGCTAGCGATGTGTCGTCACTGCTTTGTTCAATCCGAGCTGTGGAGGAGAGGAGGAGAGGGGCATGCGAGCAACTTGGATAATTATGGCCTTTGGAAGTACTCGTGAATATGTGTATTTGTTCTATGGGATACATACACAATCCATTTCAACTGTCACCTGATCCAGACGCAGTAGTGTAGATCATACAACATCTCTCGCGGACTGCACTAGGTAACAAACGATAGAAGCCATGGCGGACTATTTCCGTGATTTCCATGTCCAAAGAATCATCCATTCCCCACTTCGTTGCTTAAACCTGAAATAGATGGTGGTATTTAAAAGGATTCGTGCCGACAGAGACATCCAAGGGGGATCAATGCCGCAGTAAGCCCTAGGACTGAACAACTAAACGATCCATCAACCTCCCAGTCGTTTCTCTGTCTCCGGGGGATGATTGGCTACTGATGATTTAAGCTTGTACTTTGTCCGGAACATATTGCGTCCACTCACTGAGTAGAAATGATTCCTGGTTGAAGGATTCCATAAAGGAGCAAAGGTCTGGAATACCAACTGATTGAAGATGATGACGAATACTGAGAACGAGGAGGGAAAGCACCTAACAAAACCAACCTAAATAATTATCAATTCTTATATAGAAGCGTCAACTCGCCTAGTCAAACAACAGGCTCAACTAGCTGATCAACCTAAGACTCTGCTCAAGCACTCTAGCACTCAACAACACTGTCTCCTTTTGATCAGAATGAAGCTTGATTGATTTTCCCTAACTCTACAAGAACGTCCTCCCCTCTCTCTATTTATCTAGGTGCTAGGACGCCCCTAGCTTGTGTAGGTCGTCCTGCCAACTAGTGGTGAGGTCGATCAAGCGTTTGAGGAGTCTCTAAGCCCGGACACAATACATAGACGGTGTGCAATTGTGGGGGAAGCCACAGTTCTTGAGAGATAAATCAACGATGTTTGCTAATTCTCTTCATGTTGATATCTCTTCTATTCTTCACACTGTCAAGTATGAACAATACGCAGGTGGCTTTAGACGCGGCCTCTCGTAGGCTGATTCTATCAACTATCGCAGTTCTGGTGACCAGCCTCATTGCGTAATTCATAAGGAAAGGATATCAGCAGCGCCGCTTCTATCACAGTCTGGTAACGTGGAACCTATAAATTTGAGACTAGAAGAACAGGAAAACTGACGGAACTCGCGGGTAGCCCCGGCCCCCGTCACAGCTGGCTATGGGGTCACCTCGCCATTATATCAGAAATTGAGGCATCGTTGCCGCCAAACTGTCATACTATGGCCCACTACACCGAGATCTCCCAGAGATACAACCTCGAGGGCATTTTCTATCTTGATCTCTGGCCCGTCATAACAGGCTCAGTCGTCTTGTCCAACCCTAAAGCTCACGGAGCAGGTCACATTGACCAAACCGTTGACGGTTCATAGCTTGTCCGGCAAGATGTTTTGCGCCCGTCGTCGGTGAGGGCGTGATCGTCATGGCCAACGGGACGATATGGAAGAAGCTGCATAGCGCCATGTATCCCGCGTTTGCGATGACACTTGTCCGGCGTCTCACTGGGCCGGTCATTCAGAATGACTCCCGATAAACATGCCGCTAGTGGCGAGGTCTTCTCCCTAGAAGACGCCGGCTTGATCCTCCACTGGTCAAGCAGATATGGGAGCGATCCACCCTGCTGCTGAACAAGCACATTGTTCCCTTTTGCGAGGCAGAATTTATTGGTCAAAGGGATGGCCCTATCCCAATCGCACTCAATCAAAGTACAGATTTCAACAACCGACGTTGTTCCGATCATAAGAGCAGGTTGATATGGAGCGTTTCATTGACATGCCTAGTCAACAGGAAATTTGTTTCGTGGCGCAGATCCATCCTTAGTGAGATGTGCAGAAGCAGTTATAGACATTAGAAGAAAACGATGAACAAGCAGCAAATACTCATTGATACCTCGACTACCCACCAGGAGGACGACAACGAGGAAGGCACTGCACAAATGATGGATCAGATGAGGAACAGGCTTGAAGCGCTGAGAAGTTAGTAGTGTCTAGTTAATAGTATCGTTTTGTCAAGTTGCAATTCAGTCAATATCCAGGTTTCAAAATATAGGAATCCACAGTATCCACGGCGATGACCCTACTCATCCAACTTAGGATATTAGGAGACATCGAGTTCCCTGTCCTCTTTATCACTTGCGGTCATGATAGAAAAGAGAAAAGTCCCACTGCATTCTTTTAATAGTCGAGCCATCCGGTCGACAGAGTCCTCAGCGAGTCCACTTCCTTCAAAGCCTCAACTCGTTTCTTGTCCCACAAAGCAAACCCGGCATTTCGCCACAAACCTAAAGAAGCATATCTTGCGAGGCGCAGCTCCTCATCTGCATCTGACTCTGGCATCCAGGGGGTCATATCGAGCAGGGCATCTCCAAACCAGTTCACATATCGTCGGTTGAGCGCATCCGTCCAACCAAACGGAACCAGGTCCACCGCATCCCCAATGAAGCCAAACCTAGCTTCGTTACTATCTGCTTGTTGGCCCCGACGGTCTCTCATCGGGTCAGGAAAGGTTTCCAGCCGATAACTCTGCCAGGAAAAGTGCATGCAGAGCAGGGAGTAACGGTCTGCAAATCGGTGATATGTTGCATTATGGGGTTCATAGTTAGTCAGCCGCGGAGGTGATTGTACTGTTCGGAGAGCCGCTTTTGCGATATTGGGATGCTTTTGCATATACTGCACCAAGTAGTCGATTTGTGAAAAGATTTCGCCAAACTCTGCCTCGCTCATAGGCTGCGCCGCCTCCTGCCTGCTAAAGTAGAGGGCTCTGCACATCCTTGTGACGAAGAAGTCAATGTGATCAACCTGCTGTAGCTCCCAGGGTTCAAAGGCGGCGAACAGACCCAGGCGCACCTGCCGATGGCTGCTAGTGTTGCCAATGGCGGCCGTATCTCGTTCGTTCCATTCGGGCTCGCGCCGGGTCGGTGCCCACGCGTTGCAGATGATCTGGCGTCGATAAAGGGCTCGCAGAACTCGCAGTCTTTCTGTGCGCGACACTGGGGCGGTTGCAGCTCCCTCTGTACCCAGCGACATGAGGTGTGTATCGATGTAAGCTTCGGCCAAAAAGTTCATTCCCCGGAGAGTACGGCATGCCTGCGTCACCTCCGCCAAACTGAGGAATGCTCGATTTCCCTGTTCGCTGAGTGCGTTATTGCCTAGCATCCTCATATAGAGCGAGGACATAGTGTGGATTGTGTCACAATAAGCTAACAAGCTTTTGGTGGTTTTGCCGGGATTCGCTCGAGGAAACATAGAGAGAAACTTGGCGTCTACCAGAACAGGTCCCAGCTCATTTTCAAGAACACGTAAGATGATCAATGCTTCTCGACCCACAAAGCAACGATGTAGAAAGCGCGAGGAAATGACCAAGTTGGCGAGGGTAGATACTGAATCCAGAGAGGAAAAGACCTTGTCGACAAGTTCGGGTGCCAAGGTCGTGAAATAGCAATCAGACATCGCGGAATGTATTCATGGGACGATTGTGGCCCACTATCTCGTATCTAGATGTTGGGTTTTTGTCGATTCAAACGAAGCTGGCGTGTCCGGGCGCGTTTGCATTTGGGCCGCGAAAGATTCAAGATCTGGTCTGTGGAGAAGGGGTAACGTTGTCAGAGCATGGATTACAATACTGATTAATACAACTTGACGTAAATCAGAGTGGGACCGGCCGGAACGGACTTTTAATTTGACGTTCAGGCATCGAATCAACTTCGTGTTTGAACTATTTGACCATGAAGTATCGACCCCAGGCATTGATTCAAGAATATTTATATATTAATCTTAAGGAGATATAAGATTGAGTTTCTCCTCTCCAATATTAATGTTACGTGTAGATCTGGCTCCAATGTGGAGAGCTGAGCTAATCTGGCGGTCGCGCACTTAAAGCGCGAATCTCTGTGGTAGCTCTGTGGAAAAAACTTCCACAAGACAAGCTCGGGTGAGCCTTAGGTGCGGCTTAGGTGCGGCTCAGCCAGGATTGGATCGGTCTGAAGACCGAAAGGGAATTTGGAAGGGTTCATTTCCGACGCCGACTTTAGTGGGAGACACATTGGACAACTCCGAGCCAGCCACTCGTCGGAGATGTCCTACTCTGGTAGGATATATGAAAGGAGGAGATTGCAGGTCTCCTATCGCTCGCTCGTGGTAAACTGTGCACCCAAAGACTTGTCTTTTCTGACAAAATCATCATCGAATCAACCAACAACTTTCGACCCGCCTGGTAGACATGGCTACTGCTCCTTTCCCTTCCCTCACCAAAGTATGGCACGATAGACCATATCCAGCCATCTCGCCATCACGCCCGGAGCTCTCGGGCCAGGGCAAGACTGTGGTCATCACCGGCGGTGGTACCACCATCGGCGCTGGCATTGCGAAAGCTTTTGCGGCGGCCGGAAGTACCAAGATCGCCATCATGAGTCGCACCGAGAGGAACCTAATCACGACCAAGCAGGCCATCGAAGCCGAGTTTCCCAAGACAGAGGTCCTGGTTGTAGTTGCAGACATCACGAACATGGCGCAGGTCAACGAAGGCTTTGACAAGATCGACCGGGCTTTCGGCAAGGTCCACGTGTTCGTCAGCAATGCCGCATTCCTCCCGACACCCAGGCCCATTCTTAGCCCCGATCTCGACTTGCAAGACTGGTGGAATGCGTTCAACACCAACGTCCTTGGGGTGCTACACGCTGTGAAGGGATTTGTCAAGCATGCAGCTGAAGACGCGTGTGTGCTCCACATCTCTACCTGCATCTCTCACATCCCGCCACTGGAGATTGGACCGTCTGCCTACGCAGCCAGCAAGGCGGCTGCGAACAAGATGTTTGACTACATGGCCATGGAGAACCCCGGAATCCATGTGGTGAACATCCACCCTGGTCTTGTCGACAGCGCCATGAGTCGCAAAAGCGGCCACGGAGGCCTAGATGACGGTTAGTGTTTCCCCAGCTTTTTTTCCAGATGATACGTGAAGACAGGACCCGATTGCCGGTATTAGGTCTCATAAGATGCAGCCACTGATATGTAGCTTTGTAGTCAATTTGCCTGGCCACTTCTGCGTGTGGCTAGCTAGTCCGGAAGCCGGCTTTCTGAGGGGCAAGTACGTCTGGGTGAACTGGGATGTGGATGAGTTGAAAGCCAGGAAGGAGGAGATTCTGAGCACGGAGCTGCTCAATACCACGCTTAGCGGAGTATCTTTCGTTGGCTGGGGCGGGATAGATGTCTAAGGCGATGGTAGTCAATCTGATCCTCACCACAGCCGCATTTAGAGCCTATAATAAGTGCCTTCAGTCGTCTTTAGATAGGATTGTCTAAATTGCGAATACAATCGATCCCCGTGGTCAGTGTTCTCAACTTCCCTGTGACTAAGAAGAAGTATTGTCATGTAAAAAATTCAATCTCGTCTCATATTGGACAAGCTCGACAGCCATGTTTTTGGAAACTGGTATGCACAATTCCCACGGCAGGCAAGCAAGCACGGCCGATTAACGATTTACGGGGTCGTCAGTCTCCGTCAAACCTGATCTAGGATTGTTTGGGCGCTTTCGTGAGCTAGGAAGTCCGAGCAAGGTTTTGGTGCATTATTAATCAAGACCGGAATGTCGCAGACTTTTTAACCTAACTGGGACATGTCCAACGGAAATCCGTGGGCACCAAGCGGGGCACACGCCTTTTCGAGCCCAGAGGCGACGAGCAACATTTCCACCACGACCAAGCTACAAGCATTGATCCTGTCCAGTATGGAGGAGGCGGATTCCGAACCCATAGGGTTGAACTGCCCCTTTTGCCAGAAGTCATACACTCATCAGAGCAACCGTAGGGGACTACCAGCAGAAGATTCGTCTGACACTCGCTGACTTTGGATTTCTCAGGGAGAGCCAGGAGCAAACACATCTCGTATTGTCGAAAGAAACATCTATCGAGCCCAATGTCTCGAAGGAAAGCATGTGATGCATGCGTGCGGGCCAAGGTTCGCTGCGTATTTGACTTTACGGCCTGCTCTCGATGTACCTCCAGGGGTAGGCCCTGCACTTACCAAGGTCGTCTCGCCGGCAATGCGGACTGTGGCAATGCAACTCCTGCAACCTCTGGGAGTACGCTTCCGCAGAGCTTATCGTCAGGAACTGGGAGTTCGCCTACAGACGGCAGCTCGACCCTATGCCTAGACGAAGTCGGCCTCGGTACAGCGAACCCTTTTCCCGACATGTTATCGGAAAACATCCAGCTGTCGCAACCAGTAAATGGCTGGGACGGTGAAGCTTCACCGACCGGCTTCATAGATATGTTTGACCTCTTGACGAACCCAGACATGGGCATCGATATAGATATCGGTAACGTGCCCGACAAAATTCTGGCGACTTCCGATCATACGACAGCCTCTGGGCACTTACAACAGCCCTCGTTCTCGCTTCCAGCATCGTTGTCGTATAAGGATCCTTCTTCGTTGCTCCAACGTCGCGAGTTCTCCCAGGTTGATCTTCAGCTTACCAGTGATCTTGCTCTACATATCCTGAGCTCCTACCTCTACACAATGGCAGATCAGGGCTCTCCACCACCCTTTATCCACCCAAGCTATCAGTATTTAAAGGAAATCGATACAGATCGCCCAAGTCCCCTCTCTGCAGCGATGAATTTGGCCAAGATGCTATTCATTGGTCACGGAACAAATAAGACCCTCATATGGAAGCTGATACAGACAGAACAAGAACGACTGCTATACGATGTACGTGCAATGACTCTCAAATCTTGATAGCCAGTAGCTAATGTTTTCTACTCAACAGTATTCAAAATTCAACAGGTGGCAGGCTCTCGAGGCACTGCAATCCATCATTCTCTACATATTGCTGAGGATCAACGAGGGACGGCGTGACTATACCAACTTCGATACCAAGCTCTTCATTTCTCTGAATGTGAGTGGTCTCCGCGAACCTCCACTTCAATGTCTTCTCAAACACATGTGCTCACTGGGCAAGGTATATCAAAGGCAATCTGTCGCCACATCTCGACCAACTTTGGCAAGCTCGTCAGCTCTGATGAGCTCAATGGTGAAATGATTCCATGGAAGGACTGGGTCTTTTACGAGTCGCGCCGCCGGTACGTATCACATTTTGCCACCACCTCGGCTCTTTTTATTGATCTGACTTGTAGATCTGCGACTGTCATCTACATCATTGACAGCATTCTCTACGCTCGAATATCGGAGCCCGGCCCAGGCATGCCGGAGTACAACCACGCCCCCGCGCCGTCTCCCTTGACACTGTGGAATGCTGAGAACGAGTCGGATTGGACCGCTGGCTACGCGAACTATCTGCATGCGAACACCGCGGATGGCATGCTCAAGAACGCAGATCTCGTCGCGCTGAGGGAGGCTGCCACTGGAAACCAGAATGAAAGATGGTACGCGTATGCCGACTCTTTTGGGCTTTTGGTGACTCTTACGGCCAACTTGATTATTTAAGACTGCGTGTCCTGTAGAACTGGGCCATGCGGTTGGGCCACAACCTACCAGACTTTTATGGTATGGGTACCTTGAGCACATACTTCCCAAGCTGTACATGCTCGGAAGACCCCGTAGATGCGCGAGATGACTCAAAAGCGAGAACATATCTGTCTAGCCATGCATGGTGAATGGCCCTTGGAGGGAATTTGAGCCCTTTTTCTCTTCGTCTCTATAAATTCGATCACATGTCCCTAATTCTTTTCTTTCATTAACTACAACTGAAGTTTCCTTTCATCACGGACATTCCTCTTTTCACTCGCTTCAATACCGGAAAACGTATACCAAGACCGTACCTCGACTACCGCAAAAATGCAAATTAGATTCTGGAACTCTGCAAGAAAGACACATTCAAGCAGTCAGCCAGAGTCTAGGGATGGCGCTACTCGGGCTCGTCCTCTTGTCATTCACAGATCAATACAAACAGAGCCCCAGGTCACTCACGACACGATGCGAATGGAGCCGGCTGATATCGACATGATGACCACAGCGAGCATGGTCGGGCTGTCTCCACCCCGTTACGACACAGAAGCGCAGGGAAATTCAGAGTGCTCTCCGCCAGCGTATGCATGTCCCAATTTCCCCCTATCAGGCAGCCTGGGCCTTGACTGGGCGGTGTTGATTGAAGAAGCCCAGAGGAGGGATATTGAGCCGACATATTACGAGTTGGCACTGGCATACAACGGCGGGGAGAACGCATGGGAGGTAGCGGCCGAGATTAACAAGAGCATCATCCAAATGTCGAAGGCTGCCGCCCGCAGTTGCCGCGTTTCATGGGAGCCGGGCAAGGCCCCTTGCGACCCCTGTGACCAACACCTTGTCGGCGTTACGTACAAGGCTACCGAAGCTGTTCGGCAGCTGAGCAATGCAGCCACTGCCGATCTCGCAAATGTGCTTTTCGTCGCTGTGAATGAAGCGGCCGTCACTGCTGCCTCTGAATGGAGAATACGGGCAGGAGAGACGGGGTGCACGCACGCTGAAACTTGCTCACAAGATTGTGCAAAGGGTCCTCTCACCTGGTGTCAGATGGCGGCGCCAGCTGATGAGTAGACAGTCTCAATCGTCCACAAGTAGGGAGGACGGGCGAAGGTTGACACCATGAGGATCAAGAACCATAAGGATCAAGAGCGAGGAGCGCAATGACGACAGTGACAAGAGCCCCGATTAGTGCGACTTCCCGAGTTACTCTATGTACATGATTAATCTTTCGAGAAACACGTACGACCTGAGCGCCACCACGAAGAATGACCACAGCACGGATAGTGCGACTTCCTGAGATGTGCAGATGGTGAGCCTTTCGAGAAATAGGCAAGGTCTGTGCTGCTCCTGCAATCAGCTAGAGCACCTACCGGATGGCCAAGATCTGGTCGTTCGCTGTGATATCATGAGACCCGGTAGCACAAGGAAAGGATGGCTGGGTGAGTCAAGGTTTTCTGTGACGCTTGCTGCGTTGAGGACGCGAATTTATCGATATCACCATCGAGTTCATTACAGCCTGCTACAAGCTGGAGCAAGCATAACTGCCCTCACTTTACCATGGCTGACACCAACAAGGGTATTCGTATTCTTTAACATCACACAGCACATAACACACAGAGATGGAATAGGGATGTCGGCATGGTGGGAAGAGACACTCGCGCCCGAGGCACAGCTTCTAATATCTCATTAAAAATTAAAAATTAAAAATTAAAACACCTTCTTTTAACAACAACAACAACAAAAAAAAAAAAAAAAAAAAAAAAAAAAAAAAAAAAGGGAAAAAAAAAAAAAAAAAAAAAAAAAAAAAAAAAAAAAAGAAAAAAAGAAAAGAAAAAAAAAGAAAAAAAAAAAAGAAAAACAGCCAGCTTGACAACACGAAAAAGAAATCACCCCCGCCAAACTGGTTTCTTCTCCTGCCCCTTAGGGCCGGCACGTGCGGTGATATGGGCGGCGGCCTGGGCGGTGGGGTCGGGGGCAGGGCCGGCGGCACGGCCGGGCGGCACGACGGGCAGGCGGCGGCGGCGGGGCAGCTGGTGGGATGGTGGCGGCAGGGCGGGCGGACCGGTGGCAGGGCCGCGGCCAGGCGCGACAGGCGGGGCGGCACGGAGGGCGGCACGGGCGGCGGCACAGGCTCCGGGGTCGGCGGCAGGGCCGGGGGCAGGCTCGGCAGGCTCGGCAGCACGGGCGGTGGCACGGGCGACGGCCTCGTCGACGGCGGCGTCGACGGGGTCGGCGGCAGCGGCAAGAGAGGCGGCAGCGGCAGGAAGCATGGACTCTGCCCTCCGCAACCTGGCGGAGGGGCAAGTACATGTTGGGAGATCAGATCCTCTCTCCAGTCTGGCTTCGGCAGTAGAAATCTCTACGAGTTTGCGTCGAACTTTGCTCTCCTTGACCTTACAGCACAAAACCGGGATGGACATGAAGCACAGGCACTACACACACACTGGGTTTCGGACATGAAGTAAAGGGGTCTGTCCAAGTTCGCATTGAATTTTCTCTATTTGAACTTACAGCATACAATCGGGATGAACATGAAGCATACGCACTACACACACACTGGGTTTCAATGGAGTTGGCAAAGATGCGGATGGTCTGGCAGGACATCTACGACTTACTCAAGGCTGCCCAGGGAAAGACCCTCGTACAGATCCGCGATGCTAGGACGGTCGGCCTAATTCGCTTCCTCACTGAAGTCCTCGGTGAGCTTATGAGTGGTGTGGGATATATCTCCCATACTAAGAAGGTGATGTAGATGTAGGTCGGTATTAATGATGCTGGATGGCAGACGATCATAGCTCGTGCGGCATACCGGTATGCCTTGGCATGCAGGTTTGGCGTCGGCGGCTTGGTCTTCCTGCCTGTCACCACCAAGATGTACCAATCACACCGCTTCCTAAAGGCCTTAGGGATCCTTGACATCATCCAGCGTATTAAGGAGGCGGATGAGTCAAATGTCCTCCTTACTATCGCTGAGCATGCCGGGCGACTGTTTCTAGATGATATGTGGAAGAGTGCACCTGTTAACCTCCAGTTCATTGACGGCCGTGAGGTTACCTCTGGCATGCCTCCTATCGACTTCCTTCTGTCGCTCGAGAAGGTTGGAGAGGCGGCGGCACGGGCGGCGGGGTCTCCGGCGGCGCAGGAGCCAGCAGCACCGGCAGGTGGGGGCGCACGGCCGGCAGGCGGTGCGGCGGCGGCGGCGGCGGCGGTGGCCACAAGGCCGGCGATCATGTGGGCGGATCGCGCCGAGGTGTCGGCCGCCCGCGCCGAGGTGTCGGAGGCCCGCGCCGAGTTCTCGGCCGCCCGGGCGAGCATCTCGGCCGCCCGGGCGGACCGATAGTGCATGACGTTGGCCCACAACGACATAGGCTGCCACCGTCGTGGCAGTGGTGGTGGTCTCCGGCATATTCTTTTTCTAAAAAAAAAAAAGAAGAAGACAGAACCCGAAGGCGGCAAGCAGCAGCAGCAGGGAAGGGGCGCGCGAGGCAAGGCTCTTTTTTTTGTGAAAAAAAAAAAAAAAAAAAAAAAAAAAAAAAAAAAAAAAAAAAAAAAAAAAAAA
>NW_022156906.1:0-35642 GCF_004353045.1 Thyridium curvatum | reverse complement strand
CGGGGCCGGCAGGGCGGCGGCGGCGCGGGCCAGCGCGCGGCCCGGCTGCGAGGCGTGGGCGCGGGCGACGACGTGCCAGATGAAGGCGTCGGAGAAGACGGAGGGGTAGGAGGGGGAGGAGGAGTCTTGTTCTGGTGTTGGAGGAGGAGGAGGGATGATGGGAGGAGGGGAGGAGGAGGAAGTGGCGGCGGCGGCGGAGGCGGAGTAGTACGGCGACTGCAGCCACTTTGCGTGGAGGAGGAGCAGGGCGGCGGCGGCGAGGGCGAGGCGCAGGAGGAAGGCGAGGAGGAGGAGCAGGCGCAGCGGGATGGTCAGGGGCGGGCGCGTCGAGACGATGAACTCGGCCGTCGTGGGCGAGGGGCGCCGGATGCGCAGGTACGGCTTTGTGGTGAGCATGGTTGCGTGTCGGTCTGCTCGTTGGCTCGTTACTCGTTCCCAGGCGAGATGCCCTTGTTGGGCGGCGAGATAGGTTTGCCCTGTTGTTTTGTGTCTGGCGACGCGTCAGATGTGATACCTCTGTGTCATCATCGAGGCTGGAGCTTTTGGCAAGCTGTTTTGGTGTGGTGGGTGTTTGAAATATGGCTCGGGAGACTCTTCCAAGGTTGCTTGTTGGATGTCGCGATGGACATTCGGAAGCTCCAAAGGCGATGAAGCCACCGGACTGTACCACACCCACTGTAGAGAGCTTCCTTACAGCAGTCTGTGGCTAATTACTGCTTTTAGTGGGCGTATCAAATCACGTGCATTCCCACCCTCACTAGGTATATAAACTAAAACACTATATCTTATCTCC
Source organism: Thyridium curvatum (assembly GCF_004353045.1). Classification (NCBI taxonomy): domain Eukaryota; kingdom Fungi; phylum Ascomycota; class Sordariomycetes; order Thyridiales; family Thyridiaceae; genus Thyridium; species Thyridium curvatum. The sequence goes on along the minus strand of NW_022156906.1, from coordinate 34,849 downwards.
TGGCTGTAATGGTCGTTTGGTAGGAGGCACTTTTAATGCTCTACTTACTATTCCATTTCCGTCAGATCCCCCTAGCGGCGCCCAGTGCGAATGCCGCGGTGGCCGCCCACTCGCTCGGGTAACCAGCGATGCTGCGTGCGGCCCTAAGCAATGAAGATAACACTTGAGGGAGGCTTCACTCTGCAGAGATATCTTCACCGTCGCATGGCGTGCTGGATTACGATCGCTAGGGGCTTGGGATAGTGGGTTGAGCTGAGGATGTCCACATCGCTCATTTACTTTTTACCTCTGGTGGTCTTCCCTTTTTGGCACTGTGATCTGGAGGAGCAGCGGGTTCGAACACCGCCTGCATCCACATGTGTTTTGCCCGCTCGGATTTTCGATACATCAATAACACCTAGGATAGCAGTTAACCAATGCACAATGAACCGCATACAATTAACTATCAATCAGTCCCGCCTGTCCAAACTCTCAATCAAGTGAGCAACATCTGCTTCATCCTGGCCCTCCTCCATTCCAGTTCCTTCGTTATACGGTAAGCGGAGATAGACGAACAACATAAGATGCCGTGAGGCAGCGTTGTATACCCGACCCGAGAGCCACCACTCCTCCAGCTCTCCCATCCCAACGCTGCTATGGACAGCACCGATCCTCTTCCTCATCGAGGTTTTGTCTTTTTTTTGGTTCCTTTTTGCCCAGTCTTCTCTTCTCGTCTTTTCGACCCTATGTTCTCCCCCCCATCACATCTTCCCATCCAAAATCAAGTTTGCATGCAAGATTTAATACAGACAACAGATTCATATGTGTCCTCGAACACCACCAGAGCTCAACAGACTTATGTGGGAAAGGTCGTGAATCATAAAAAAGTGAATTTGAAATGTAAAAAGAGCTTCCTCATGAAGGGGAAAGAAAAAAGGGCTAACCGAATATGCTTGCTCTCGCAATAATGTGTACGGCTCGGAGAGACATGCAGAGGAAGCTCATTGACACCCCAGCGGGTATCTTGCACTTCCGGCGTTCGTGTAAAAGGAGGCAAATGGTATCAAGTTGATGAGACAAAAGCGCCATTCGCCATGCAAAAAAGTATCCGACTTTGGGAATAGGAATGATTTGAAACGTGCGAGGGTAAAACCAAAAAAAAAACAAGCGAGCTCCCCTTAGATCATCTCGCTCTGGTGCAGCCCCGTGCGGAAGTCATTGACGGGCAGCGGCTGGATCGGCGACCTCAGCTCGGGAGGGGCGCGGTAGCTGACCGGCGGCGGGACGCTCTCGTACGGCGCCGGCATGCCCTCGGGCGACTTGGTCCTGCTGATGACCGACGAGTTGTGCCGCCCCCGGCTCGCGGACCGCATGCGCTCCGTGGCCCTCGAGATGCGGCCCGCGATGCTGTTGTCGATGCTGCTCCGCCCGCGGTGGTGGCCGTTGCGGGAAGACGGGGGCGCGGGAGCCGCGATGATGGGCACGCTGGCCTCGCTGACGGGGATGGCAACGGGGACTGCTGGTGGAGGAGGAGGAGGAGGGATGGGCTGTGTCTGGCCGTCCTCCATGACGATCTCGATGGTGCCCGAGGCGTGGCCACCGTATACCGCTGGCTTCTGCCCGAACGGGAGGGGCGCTGGAGGTGGCGGCGGCGGCGTGGCGAGATGGGCGAGCTCCTTGAGCATCGGGGGTGGAGGAGGCGGAGGAGGAATCTGGTCGTCGCGGGACTGCCGACGGGCCATGCGGCTGGTGTCCATGACTCCATCAATGTTCCGCACGGTAGGGACCGAGGTGTCCGTGCTCAATTTCCGCAATGATCGCCGTCGCTGCATCGACGACGTCTTGGCTCCCGGTGCGCCACCACCACCTTGGAGGGCCTTTGGCGGAACCGGCTCCTCGGGCGGCGCCGACATGCATCGCGAGATGGGAGGACGGACGGGCGGCGAGTACACCGTGGACGGCAAGAGTGTCAGGGACGGCGGTGCTGCCGCCTCCTTCTTGGGAGATTTGTCCGGGGACGAGTTGTTGGCCGGAGACGTGGGAGAGTGCCTCTGTGCAAACGTCGCCGGGATGGTTGGCACGCCCGGGACAGCGTTGGGGTCCGTCTCCATGATCAGCCGCATGGCCTTGGGCGTCGCAGGAAGCCCGATGGGAGGGCCCCTGTTGGCATACATGCTTCTCGTCTGTCCAGGCTCGGCAGTCCGGCTCCGCACTGGGAGGTCCTTGGGCGGCACAAAGGTCGAGCTGGGCAGCTCCATCGTGTCAGTCGTCCTGAAAAAGGCCGGCGACAATTCATCAGGATGCACGATCGGGGGCGCCAGGGGACGCCGAGCAAGAGACTTGCGGCGCTCCTCCAGCTCGCGAGCTGCTGCCTCCTTCTTGAGCGTCCGGATGTCCTTGGTCTGTCTCAGATCTCCAACGCTGACGGCAGCGGGCGTTGTAATGGCCGGCGTACGCGTCCTGTTTTCGGGCGAGTCACGCTCTTTTGTGCCTCGGCGGCTCTGAGACCTGTCACGACCCGAGCGCCCCATTCCTGGAGACGGTTCACGGACGTTCCGGCTGGTGCTGCGATTGTTGCGGCTGCGGAACTTCTCCTGTTCCTCGACTGCCTTCCGGTAGTCTTCCTCGTCCTCGGAGCCTTGGTAATGCAGGGCCTGGGAGCTCATGGGGAGGGGAGACGAAGGTGAGCGGATGGCAGAGCTCTCCCTGGAGTTGCCACGACCACGCGGAATGTCCAGCGCAGGAGGTCTTCTCTCGGGACTGCGCCGCCGGCTTCCACGGCTCGACGCCCGACTCCCAACCCGGTTTGAAGACACGTGGCGCACCGTGCTCGCTTTTCTGACAGTGCTTGGTTCCTCGGCGCCAACGTCGATCAACAGGTTTCCGTGGGCCTCCAAGTCAGCGAGCTTTGGTGTACTGAGGTTGATGAGATCTTCGGGCGACATTGGGACCGGAGACCTGGGAGAGCGCTTGCCGGCCTTGGGCGTGTAGGCACGGGACGAGGTGCGGCCACGGTCCGCAGACCGCTCTCTCGAGTCACCACGTCTGCTCCTGCTAGAGTCCCTCACGGCGCTACCACCTTCTCGGCTATTTCCCCGTTTCTTGTTCTTGGCCGCATCAAGGCTGTGGATATAGTCATCGAGACTCCTGCCTGGGTGACGCCCTCTATGACTCCTCGCGAGACTGGATGCACCTGATGTCACAGAGCTCCCACCGACGGAGCCAGGGCCTCGGCGCCTGGACGGCCAGTGGAATCGTGTCGAGGAAGCGACGGACTGCTCGGGGGATGTGATGTCGCTCTGGTCAAGGGCCTCGATTGTATCGACATGCATCTCAATCCCGCGCGGGATGCGGTTTCGAGGTCCATTGCGGCTTGTGCGTCCTTCCATGAGAGCTGCCATTGAGGCGGGCGAAGGCGAGGGCGGAGGATGCTCCTTCCGAACGCGCGGGCCTTCCCTCATCATCATAGGACTCGCAGTCGCTGCCCTGCCGATGGACATGCCTGTGGAAAAGCTCGTCTCGTCATGAGAACGCTTGGGTGCATGCCCGCGAGACATTTTATCGAGGGAGTCAACAGGAGGGGTGGGCAGATCCGACGCCTTCAGTCGGCCACGCGGCGTATCGCCTGGAGCCTCGCCGATCGAGGGCAGTCTCTGGCGGTTGAAGCCTGCAGCAGGTCCACTGGGCCGTGCTGAGCTGGGAGTGTTCAGAGCACTTCGAGTCCCCGGCCTGATGAACGCTGTTGCAGGATCGGCGAATGCACCTGGGGAGATGGCCGACTCAGCAATGGGCGTAACTCCTGCCGCAATAGGAGTCTGGCCATCCTCATTTCCGGAAAAGTACTTGGAACGGGAGTTCTGATCGCCGAATGAGGTGATCAACTTGAGGGCAGATGACTTTGCAATACTCCGCTGGGGTCCTCTCTGTATCCCTGGAGGAGACAGAGGCGGACTCAGAACCTCAGGGATGCTGGGCGTCATAGACTGGAAGGTGATCTGAGCCGCAGATGGTGACGTCCACGGCTCACTGGATTCTTTACCACTGCAAGCAAAACTGCGAAGGTGTTAGCATAGGCCGTTGGTGATGAAGCCTCTTTCATGACTTACCATCTGATGGCCAGCTGCTTCTGGCTATGCTGAGCAGCCCATTCTCCCCATTTCTTGACGATTTGTGACTGACGCTCCCAGACAGCTGGGAACAGGAGGCAACACAAGAGCAATGCTTCCATGTACAGCTTGTGGGACACGTAAGCTTCAATGGCATCGTTGTGGTCGCCCATGCCGAGCATCATCGTTACTGCTGCGTGGATATCTCCAGCTTCCAAGAGGCGCTGGATGAAAGCGCGGCCCAGCTTTTGCTGGGAGGTCTGAGACCCGATGCCATTCAGAGCCAAACGCATCCAGTCCGCCGAGGTCATGCTCTGCGAGCTAGTTGTCATAATGTCAGACTCAATATCGCCAAGCCACTTGGCAAGAAGGACACGGTTGGGCGAGCCGTTGGGATGACGGCTCATCTCATCCCGAATCAGGTCCTCAACATCCTTGTTCCAACCAAAGATCGTGCTGAGCATTTGGCGGCGAAGATCTTCGTTGGTCATCTTCCCGCTGTCAGGAAGAGGCACATGCTTGTAGGGCAGGTCGTGTAAGCGACTTTTCGTGAACTTGAACAGATCATGCACCTTGTTATCCTCCGGACTTCTAGGGACTTCATTCCTCAGACGGGAGGGCCGGTGACGCGAGCGATGGTTGGAAGAACCCATCGAAACAGAACTCAGACTACTAATCGAGTGAGCATCCTGGTTTCTCGAATCATAGCGAGATGCTGCAGGTGAACGAAGAGATGACCCGGCGGAAATATACGTGTTCTCCGTGAGACCGCGGGACCGGATCGACTCTTGGTATCGACCAGGTGTTCGCGAGCTGGCCGACGAGACGCTCGATTTGCGGCTCTTGGACGATGCTTCGCTTGCCGGCTGCCCATAGAAATCTTGATCCGCGTCCACATGCTGCTTGGTCTGAATCATCCGCGCAATGGGCGACATGTGGTCGTCATCGCTCTCAGAGACACCTTCGAGACCAATGGAGATTTCTGATTCAGAGTTGCTCGCAGCTGCGGCTTTGTCCTGTTCTTCAATAGAGACAGGAGGAGACGGAGGCAGGAGGTTCGCGGGATGTTGAGCATTGGCAACCAGGACTGCGGGAGCATTCAAATCGAACTGTTGGACGGTGTTGTTTGCTCCCAACGTAAACAAGCTGGCTCCTGGTCCGTAGACAGCCAACCCTCGAACGTGCTCGAGAGTAGGGATGCTGTCAAACGTGACATGTTTGGTGCGAACATCCCAAGACATGGTCTCACTGAGATCATGACCAGTCAGTAATTGATACAAGTCCAAGGAAGGTGTCGCATTGCAGGGTGATGATGCACTTACGATTCGGAATACTGGATGATTCTCCCGTTCTTTGACCAGCCCATCCAGTTAGGGCCCGTCAGGTAGTTCTCGGTCCGCTTCAAGATTCGCACGACCTTGGCGGGATCGGCATTGTTGTAAGCCTTGGAGACACTCCACACACGAAGGTCGCCGTCATTCGTTTGCACAGCAAGCATGTCAGACTTCTGCCTCGACGACGAAGCATGCCATGCGAGATTGACGATGGAAGACGGCCCTCTGGAGGTGGTAAGATTATGTAAAATAGTGAACCTCGGTTGCAGATTGCAGATCAACAGCGACCCATTCTGGTATCTATTCAACTGATTAGTTTCGCAGCTTAAAAGGGGGTAAACCACACTTGTTCGTTGGCGTGGGACAATCCTACCCGATAGCAAAAGTTCGACAGTCCGCGGCTGGCGCCAAAGCCGTGACCGCTATCTGATCCAGAGTTCGCGAAGAGATATGTTCCGAGGTCTCTGGCTCAAACAAAATGATGTTTCCTTGGGTATTTCCTGTGCGGAGGGTTAGTTGGGAATTTGATACCATCTATGTTGTTGGCTCCAGCCGAGGCACGACTTACCAAATGCGACATTCCCATTTTTCATCCAGATTGCCGCCGTGAGATGCTCATAGGAAGAAAAACGGGCGATTTCGTCTCCGGACATGATATCCCACACAATAGCCGTTGACCCTGCATCGTAGCTCACTACCAACCGACCAGCACCTCTTTCACTTTGTGTATCGACAGCTAGTAACTGAACCTCCTCGTCGTGCCTTGAAAACCTACGCTCAATCGTCAAGGTATCGTGATGACAGCAGACGACAGAGTTGCCCTGGGCGTAGAGGAACATGCCCGCGGTCGCGGCGCACGGGTCAAAGTACCGCATCACCGCGGGCGGCGTCATTGTTACCTCTTGCGTGGTGTTTGCCATGGCTCTTGATTTTGAGGAACTCGAGACCGAAGTCTTCCTCGCCAGCGGACCGGAGGCGGACATGACGGCGATGATATCAGGTCTGGCACGGTGAAACCTGGCCAGGCGATACATGTTAGCGGCTGGTTGCATGACGGGACAAGTCCTCCTCTGCTGGCCGCAGGATACGGCCGCCCGCAAGCGCGAGGAATCCATCCTGGTCGGAGGAGAGGAGACGGCATCGTCTGCCAGGTTGCCAATGACTTACAGGACGGTCGGGGGACGATTCCCTTCCGACTAGGTCTCACAAATGAACCAGATTGACTGTGGGGAAAGGCTACACGATCCCACTCGTAACCATCACATAGAGGTCTTTTATGCTGCTTTCCGGGCGCTGGAAGCCTCCGCGGTCGGAGTCGAATCTGCAGATTTCCCAAGGATCTCTCAACCGCAAGCTGTTGGGCAAAGTTGAACCACCTGTCGTGCCCCGGATATATGTGTCGCAGGTGTGGCGTGAGCGGTGAGGGTTTCTTGTCCGACGAAGCAGGCCCGGCGGATGGGGACGGGACAGGAGAAGGATAAAAAAGAAAAGTCTCGGAAGGAGCAGGCGTGGCTTCGGTCGCACGAAGAGTGTCTAGGAGACACGCAGTAGGCGGAGGAAGAGGGTGGGGTGCGTGAGAGCGGTAACGTCCTCTCAGCGATAGGTTACCGGCTTCGTGAACGGTGCAGTACGGCTTCCCTGGTGCCAGGAACGATACGTGCCCCGGCGCTTGTCTTGCAGGATGGGATGATCTCGCGGCTGACAGGACTCGCGGGATCTGTATGCTTGGTGACGAGGGGAAAATACAGAGACAGAAAATGCAAAAAAAGGAAAGAAATAAAGCAGGCAAAGGTTGCTACGGTAGACGGGATCTCTGGGAAGAGTGAGGGGAGCAGATAAGTCACGGAGGTGAGCGCCTAAAGTTGGCAAGGCCTGGCCTGTCAGTGGCCGATGCGAGCGGACCATATAAAATTAGAGCTCCCCCCTGCCTCTTTCTTGTCTGGCGCATCAGGTTGCAGAGAACGGTGAATCGAAAGCGGATACGGACCGGCTCATCTGCTGAAGCCACGGACTGGACTGCATGGCATGGGGCGAGTCGTGGGTGATGTGCAAATCGCGGCACGGACAGCAGACAAGGGTCTCTGTGCGAGATATAGCTTCATTGGCCGCTGGCTGGGACTATCCAGCCAAAGTTGTGCCGGGGTGCAGGGAATCACGAGTGGGAGATGGAGACAGAGAGGGTGACTGTCCCCTCTGGAGCGCTGTGACAAAGGTGTGTAGAATCTACCTACATGCAAGAGCTCTTGGTCGAGTTGGGGGTGAGGAGGGACGACGGGCGCACAGAAAGGACCCTTGCCCGCAGACAGCGTACATGGTACATTCAAATATTGGCCATAATTAGCCTCTTCTCTGCTCGGTCCCTTGTCGATGATGCCAGCTCACTCGTCGCGGCGGACAACGTCAACGGCAAGACCTGGCTAACCCGGAAATGTGAGGCGAGCACACTCGAGGGCATGGCTTAGCCACATGCAGCTCTGATACATCTCGAGAAGGAAACGGCAAGTCGAAGCTTTAGGATATGCAGCATTGGGTAGTGCTGGAAAGCAAAGACGAGAACACGAGATATGGGCAGCCACAAGAGAACAAAAAGCAAGTATCAGGTACGCACGCCAACACTCGTTGGAGAAATGGCTACACAGCGTTTGTGCAGGACTTGGTACCTGACATGAGCAGAGGAGGAACAGCAAGGGAAGACGAGTAACGAGTACAGAGTCACCTCGATACTCGCTCTCCATACCGGCCCCCCGTTTAGCAGGGAGATGGCATGATGCTGGGCTGTTTGAGCGCATTTGCTCTCCGGGCTAGTCTGGGCCTGTGTCGTCCAGTACGGTGCTCGAAGCTGCCTCTGAAAGCGTCGACATCGAGTTGGACCCCGGGCTAGCAGGTCTCGTCACCTTGGCTAGCCGGCCGGGCCTCGCCTCGCCTAGAGATAGGTAGCAGTGGTGATGAGACGGCGGGTTTGGGTGCGTGGTTGGCCAGAGGCGGGAGGGCGATGAAGTGGAGGAGGGGATGTCGTTGAGGACGAGAGCGGGGGTGACGGGCGGAGACGAGGACAAGAGGCCAGGAAGCACAGCGATGATCCCTGTCGAAAAGCCTCTCTGGCATGAAAAAAGGCACCTGCGGCTGACGATTGGCTACAGGGATCAGGGATGGCTGCAGGCGCTTGCCTCTGGTCTGCCTCCCGCCGCCAATCAGCGGGTCTGATCACACACTTTACCGCCCGACCCCCGGTCAGGATTCTCCCCGATGGGCCTGTGCTGGCCTATCGAACCTCGACGTTTCCCGCCATTGCCCCCCAAGAAAGAGAGGAAAGAGAGGGAAGAAGCTGGTCACGGCGACAATGGGCGGAAGCGGAGGATTCGAGGGCGCGAAAGCGAAAGGGGGCCGGGAGAAAGAGGAGAAAGAGGAGAATGAGAACAATGGCATGAATCACGGGACCGTGGCTCGACTGGCTCTGGCAAGCCCAGGTGGACCTCGGAGCGCACATCACCGGATCCCATGACCTCAGATGCCTTTTTTTTTTTTTTTCGCAGAGATCAAGATCGGCTGGCGTTTGGTGTTTTGGAACGACGGGAGTGACGGACAGAGCCGTTGAGAGGATCGGACCGCTAGCACAGGAAATGGGCAGGGCGAGTGGGGTCACTTCACTAATCGAAGTCATGCCATGCACTTCAAGCTTGTTTCTCCAGCACAACGCCGACTCGGCGAGGAAAGGTCGACTATCAATCTCTGACTCCCAACGACCAACGCCAGGTCGAGTAAAGAAACGTAACGGCAGGCCGATAAGTCGAAGTAGCCGGTACCTGCACCTCCTCCATGCGATGGCAATCTGCGATCAACCTCGACAAATATGGGGGAGGCTGGGTTGGGCCGCTGCTCTCCGCTGCCCTCCCTTGCTCTCGTCACCAGTCTTTCCAGGCATGTCTCTCTCTCTCTCTCTCTCTCTCTCTCTCTCTCTCTCTCGCACACACGGATGCAGTCCCCGCCTCGAATCAGGGTTGCAACCAGATTGTTCGCGCAGGACCCTTGGGATCGATACTGATGCTGCAGCCCTCTCTTTCCGGGTGGGATAGGCCACCACCAACACACCATCTCTTTGTTTTGTCCGTGCACGTTGTCTGTCTCTGACATGTCGACACTTCTGTTTCATAACTCTGCGGCACGCTGCGCTGTTCTGCTCTGTTCTGCGCTGTTCTGCTCTGCTCTTTTTGCTCCGCACGATGTGTGAGAGAGAGAGAGAGAAAATATGGCACTGCTGGTTGCTGCAACAGACGACCGGCCGCATCGCTGCTGGCCACGCTTATTAGGTACAACGACTTACACACAGTAGAGCGCAGGAGCGCCCCACCACCTTAATTGGCACCCCTGCCGCACAGGGCGCTGCCTTTTCCGTCCTCCATACCTGGCATGGCGTTTGTCTCTCGCAACCTCCACCACCCACATGTCATGTCTCCCATCACCAGAACTGTGGAGTTGTCACTTCGACCATGCAACCGTGATGGTGGTGATGGGCTATCACGGCCAACGCCTCACGATGCTAGTCTCGAGTCCGCGCTCCTCAAACCACAGCAATCTCCAAGCATCACTCGACTGGCACATTGTGACATGCAAATCTTAGCCTCCCCGCCGCTGGGTTGTAGACCAGGGGGGGCGGACACCATCGTCCAGATTGCGCGCCACTCCCACAGAGAAAAAGAAAAAAACCAACACTCAGCACAGACAAGCTTGGCCGATATCAATCTGCCAAAAAGACTCGGGCCTGACGGGCTGCGACGCCATGGCGCTCCGGGCTTGTCAACGGTGCCGAGACATCCCTGCCAGAAGCCCGCAGCCACAGGGCTTTACGGACGAAACCGGGGTAAGCTAGTAGCCCATCACCACCACCTCCTCCCTTCGAACCCTCATCGTGATGGTGCTACCACCATCCGGGCCAGTCCCGCTTTGTCTGCGCATTGTTAATATATCAATGCCATTGTCTGCTTGACCGGGCTACTGTCGTGTGCCTGCGCTCAGCATCGCGTCCTTACAGGCTGCCCCGGGTTCACGCATCCAACCCCCCCTCCCCCTTGTTTCCGTGGTGCCTTGCATCTCTGTCCATGCTGTGCGACACTCTCAAGGTCCACGTCTTCCCATCCATTAGTTAGGCACTCGAAGAATATGCGAGCACTTTAACCACCAAAAAAAAAAGAAGGCACACCTTTGTCTCAGAGAAGCATGTGTCACATCTTGACCGCCAGATCCGACTTGCCCGTCGGGAGAGGGCTCTTCCCAGCTCCCGGCCTCCAAGGAGTCAGGCATGTCCCGCCATATTCGCGGGTGCGTCAATGCGTTGCGGCCACGATGCTATCTTGCTCACCATCCTCATCCGTTCATAGTCTGGCGACTGCAGGAGATACTCTGTGTCGCCCAGGGCTGGTTGCTGTGCGTTCCCCGAGCTGTAAACCTTGGTCCTCGGCACCCGCGTTCGTCAAAGAATCCATGCTGCTCATCCTGCTCAACCAGACTTTCACAGAAAGGACGGGATAGAATGACCCGAGCTTCTCTCCAAATCTCGGATCGCGGTGGACTGAATTACGCGATTAGCCAGCTATCCCCGTCGCTGTCGACGTGCAATATCTCACTCTTCCCTATGTCTCCACCCTCGACCGCCCTACGCACACTCGCGCTCCCAGCTTGAATGATCGCCGACCTTGCATCCCTCGGGAGCGCATGTGGCGGCCTGGAACCCTTGCATCTGGTCGTGCGAGCCGTTGAGGCAAGCCGCAAGGTAGCATCCAGGTCTGCCGCGTGTCTGTGTGGTGGGAGGGGGGGCAGCTTCTCTCAAGTTGGAACGAATAGCTATCCCTATCCCCGGCGCGATCAGAGCTGAGAAGATGAGACGGGGCAGGGGAACATTTCTTCCCGTACTGCGTCCTTTACCACGATGTTTTTGTGATGACCGAGGGGGACTTTCCTATCACATCGGGCTGCCAGTCACTATCACACCCCATCTTGCATTGGCTTCCTCATGCCATGAGATGAGCGCGGAGGGCGCATTGCCAAGGGCTCCCGCCGGTCCTCGCACCGGTCCGGTCCCCTTTGTTTTCGATCACCTAGCCACAGAGCCGGTTATTAGGTAGGCAAGCAAGGATATCCGAAAAGCAAATGAAAGCTGGAATTGCACAACATTCGTATTTTGCTCTCTCTCTCTCGTCGCTGCTCTCCAGCTGTGAGGGCCCTCCCTTCCACCAGTCTCACTCTCTCTCCCCGCATACGGCGTGGGTGCCCGCACTTTATCAATCTCTCTCGGAGTTGCATCAAAGCGGACAAGGGTAGGTATGGCACGCATTGCATGCAATGCATGCATGTCCCTTGAGGACTCGAGAAAGAGCATTGTTGAACAAGCACCTGCCGTGGCATGGCCCTCTTGGGCTGTGTTCTGAAGTACACACACAGAGAGTGTCCTGCTAGATGGAGCAATGTCGTCCATCTCGTGGCAGGCAGGGCCAGACATCATCCCCCGCGTATCACCAGCTCTTTCAACCAAATTCTCGGTGGGCTCAACAGCCATGCCGTGCAATCGGCGCACCCCCCCGCGCGCTCCGCGGCCCCGAATCCCCCATCCTCTCCCCCTTTTCCCGCCCTCCTCAAACAGTAGAGGGAACTGCGTAATCCATCTGGGTTTTTCCGAGCTATCAGGAACCCAGACAAGAGCAGGGCCTCGAGTCACGGGCATTCGTCGACCTGCGGGTGCCTCTCCCAATATATATGTATCGGGCGGGTGGGACGAATGGGAAGGCCGAAGCCGGCCTTTGTAAGTTGATTGGACACAAAACTCGGCCGAGAAAGCAAACCACCACCACCACACACACACACACACACACACACACACACACACAACCCCCAATCACACCCCATCGTCACTTGACGAAACGGGCGAGACACATATCGGTCACGACAGGCCATTTGAGACGGGCGTTTAGACAACGGGCGGCATGAGGGAGAACAAACAGAATAGAGATTGTGACCAAACTGCGCGCTCGCCTCGCCCATGCAGAAGACTCCCCGAACGGACGCGAGATTTGCCTTTCTTCGTACAAGTCGCCTGGAGCTGGAGACGTAGTGCGCCAAAAAGGTGGCCAGGCATTTGGAGCCGCGGTCGCGTCGCCGTAGGTTTGCTCGGGAAAAGTGTAAAAAGGATCTGGGGGAAGACGGGGAGCAAGAGAGGGACTACATACCTTAGGTAGCACTCCTATGTTAGTCAAGAACTCAATGAAGCTCTTTGCGTTCACAAGCTTTCCCGACAGCCGACAAGGCACGGGTTGTTTTCGACGCTCCTCCCCCCCCCACTGCCACCGCCGAAGATGGTTGTCGATGGATGCCGAACCACAACGCCCGCTAGCCAATGTCCTGCTGCGATGCCCGCCCTCCCCTCCGAGTCTCCGGGGGGGGAGGAAAGGGCTAGGTACTCTATGACACGCGCATGTGTTCTCATGGCCGGCGCGAAAAAAAAAAAAAAACGAAAAAAAAAGAAGTAGGTAAACAAAGCCCGATCTAATTCTCTATAGGGCAGTGCCGGCAGAGTCTGCCGGCACCTACATGCATGCAGTCTATGTCATATGCCCGCGCTTGATCAAGTGGACGCGTTGCGCGTGGACAAGACGTACGGGCCAAACCTTTTGTTTGTCCACAGACCTTGGTTGTTGATGACGATGCGTTACATTTTTTCATTTTCACATTTTCACATGTCAAGTGCAAGTCGTGTAGAATCTCCAAGGTCAACTCTCATATTGTGCTGCTAAACTAACTGTTCCCGTGATAGGCTGCTCGTCGCGTGCGAAGGCAGAGGGAGTCAAGGGGGGGGGGGGGGTATCATGCTATCTAAAAGAGGAAAAAAAAAAGAGAAACGCTATGCTGATTAGGGTATGTGTATGTATGTTGTTTGCGCCGTGAGGATATCTGTAATGTGTGGATATGTTTCCCCTTTGTATACTCCGTAAAATGTCTGATGCGATGCTTGTCCTGGAAAGAGGAGAAAAGAATCGCTTCGGTAATGCCCACGCTGTAGTCCCATGATCGCTCGGGTGGAAAAAAAAAGAAAAGAAAAGAAAAAAAAGTGTAATGCAAATCCAAGAAAAGTATTATGCTCTGCAAGCCGCGGGGGTTGACCGTGGTGCAGTTGGTCCTCCAGGACCTTCGCCGGGGTCGCAAGGCCGAGCGGCCAGCCAACCCTGTCTGACGATCGGGTTGTGTGCTATGTGCGACACCCCGCCTCCTCGACCGTGTAACGAGGTACCGCCGCGTGCGCCGCTCGCGGCAGATAGGTAATGATGAATAGATAGTAGTGTATGGCCGCCATCATTGGCGGGAAGAAGGAAAAAAGTCGGTGACCCGGATTGCGCCCGCCCTCCCTCCCATGTTTCGGGCGACTGAGACACAAACCCCCGCGTGTGGGAGCTGACTGGCCGCGAGTCCTCCTCGGGATGACCTCCTCTTGTGCTGTTCAGCTCCTTTGGCCGCAGCAGGTCTGATGTGCCGAAGGGCGTATCGGCAGGCCGCACACCGCCATGACAAATATGTATGTCTGCCGTGGTAATGCGGTGCGAGTCTCACAGGGAGGCGGTTGGACAAAGCCCTTGTTTCTTGTCATCCGTGTGCTAGGTCCGAAGCGGGATCGGGAATAACCCTGAGATGCTTGCCGGACTCTCGGCATGCAGGAGGGATGGATGACTCTCAGTATCTCCCGTCAAGAGAGAGAGAAGGGTGGTGAAGATGATTAAAAAAAAAGATTATTAAGCCTGTGCAGGAAGGTCGGTGTTAGTGATTGCTATTCCGGTGGTGAAGGGGTGCCATCGTGTACGTTGGAGAGGGAAGTAGATGAGTAAGCTTACACTGTAATCGAAAGTGACATGAGCCACACCAGGAATGGTGACACGCCCCCCCCCCCCTCCACTCACTCGCCACCAGCCTCGGCGATGGGCGCCAGGTTGTGCTTGGGCTTGGGGCTCTTCTTGGAGTGGGAGCTGGATCTCCTCTGGCGCTTGCCGGCGGCCTGCCTCCGGCGCTCCTTCTCGGAGAGCAGGAAGCGGGTGACCTCGCGCTGGTAGGCCTGCCTCTCGCGCTCCATCTCGAGCAGCTGGGCCTCGGTGACGATCTGCGGGGACCCGGAGGCGGGCGTGGAGATGTTGCTGCCGGCGCTGGAGACGCTCTGCGCGTCGTCCTCGAAGACGGCGGCCTCGGCGGCGGCGGCGGCGGGGAAGAGGTCCTCGTCGGACAGGAAGGAGGTGGCGCGCTGCTCGCAGTCCGACTCGGAGAGCGACGTCCTGCGCGGCCAGGAGGGGAAGGCGCAGCTTGCGTCTTGCTGCTTGGAGTAGCTGGGGCTGATGTCGAGGGGTGCCGACATCTGCACCGAGCACATGGAGCTGTAGGAGCCGTACGAGCCGTACATGGCTGCGGTTGTTGTGTGTTGTCTGTGTTGTTGCGCGCTCGAGAGCGGTTGAATAGTGCTGATGGGAGACTCTGGTGGCCGTGGTCCAGGTGCAGGCCTGGTCGGTTCCGCGCGCCTTGGAGACAGGACTGGTATTTTATATAAAAATTCCTGTGCGGTGGTGCTGTGACGTGGCGCGTCGGGCGTATACAAGTCGTGGCCCAAGGTTGGGTGTAAGTGCTGCGCGCTCTGCTGGTAGTGGGGGTGAGGCAGCCTCGGTGTGTGTAAGTCGGGTCCAAAGCAGGTTTCCTGCTTTGTTGTTGTATGAGTGGGCTGTGGTTTGCTGAGACGCTTCGATGATGCGTTCTGGCGTACTATCTCACGAAGAGAGAACCAGGATATCGTTGAACAAGAGGAGAGGAGGGGAGAGAAGGGGGAGCGGGTAGCAGATATGAGGCCGAGGAGGAACAATAATATATGGAAATACTCGAGCAGAGAGATACCGGGGCAGAGCCGACGAGGAGCCATAAGCCATGGGCCATGAGGGTGTGGATAGATGGAGGATGGGGTAGCGTACAGGCTAGACAATGGAGCGGGATGGGGGTGCAATGGGTGGTGCTTTGGGCTTCGGGCTTGGACTTGGGAGACGGGGGGATGGGATGGGTGATGGGTCAGTCATGGATGGGGGTGGCATTTGGGAAGCAGGGCCACGCTCAGGAATGATTCATCCATGTACGCCGCCCCGAGGCAGCAGACTAGGCCACGGGCACACGGGTATTGGCCCGCGGGTCTGGCAATGCCTGGCTTTGCCTGGCCAGCGTGGGCACGAGTCGACGACTCCGGCGTGGGGTGGGGTGGGGAGTGACGGGCGAGGATGAGACAAGGGGGGGGCGTGTGCGATGCTCACGGTTTGGTTTGCTTTGTTGCTTTTGGTGGTGTTGGTGCTTTGTCGGGGACAAAGCCGGGCACCCCCGCCGCCTCTTTGGTCGTCTCTCTCGTCGTCTCTCGCCTCTCATCACTCATCACTCATCACACACACCAGGCAAACACTCTGGCTGGCTGCATTGTTGCTCACTGGAAACATGCACACCGGCAAACAAAAGAAAGGGGATACTTGATCCCACGCACACTCCCCCCCCCCCTTCCACCCCTATTCCGATGTAAGGCAGTGGCGCCGCTGGATGCAGGGCTTACCGCCTTTTTTTGAGTGCGTGCTGTCATCATTGTTGTCGCTGCTGCTGCTGCTGCTGCTATTGC
Source organism: Thyridium curvatum (assembly GCF_004353045.1). Classification (NCBI taxonomy): domain Eukaryota; kingdom Fungi; phylum Ascomycota; class Sordariomycetes; order Thyridiales; family Thyridiaceae; genus Thyridium; species Thyridium curvatum. The sequence continues at coordinate 18,767 of NW_022156906.1, read as the reverse complement.
CATCAAATCCAAGTTTATCTCCTTTCAGGCAGGTCGAGCGGTGGTCGGAGTCATCCTGATCGCGTCTGACCGCTCTCTGACATTATCAAAGCATGCAGCTCTCCCGTGCTCCCCACCCCCTTCCACCACGGTTCCTTCTATCCGCCCATGGAAAAGAGTCCCTCCTAGAGGTCAATACGCAACGCAAGGGGGGCGTGTGCAGAGCATGAATCATGGGCGGGAATCTCTGCCTAGCGTTCGTTCGCTGGGGGGAGCTGGAATGGGCGTGCGGTAGCTCTGGCTGGTCTGGGAGGCCGGGGAGAGCATGGGCTCAGGTCCCGGAATGAAGGTCTGGGCTGAAAGGGAGGCCCCATCAGGAATCATTCGCCCATCCTTCTATTGTAACTGTCCCTGCCCTGCCAGACCCAGAGCGCGACTGGGGCCCCGGTCGCCGGCTGCTCCTCCGCCTACCCGGGATCAACATATCAAACAAAGCAAAATGAAGAAATGAAATTGTAAAAAAAGAAAAGGGAAAAAAAAGAGGTTTCCTTCCCACACCGCCCATCCTCACCAACCCCCAACGCCAAAGCCAGCTCACTCAGCTGGAGGGGGTTGTCGGGCCCCCAAAAAGCAAAGACGGCACGCACGCAGGCATGTCGTGAACAGCTTGGACAAAAGCAAGACAAGCAACAAGCCACCCACACCCCCGATCGCAATCTGAGACTCGACGTCAAGGGAGGCTTGTCAGGGAGGGCTGACCCAAGGGAGATGAGCTGGTGTTTGCTGCCCTGCAGGGTGCTGTACAAGCTGTACTCCGTACAACATGCTTATTTGGGCTGCTGCAGCGGGATGGATGCGATACATCACAACGTCTACCTATCTAGGCAATGCCTGCGAGGCAAAGGTCGGTCTCGAGCAACCGGCCGTAACTCAGAACATCGAGGCTTGTTTTTTTCGTGATGACCTGGGTGTGCAGCCTCTTGTTCCTTATTAGGTACCCTCCCACCCGAGTGCAAACAAAGCCCTGCTTTGTCCTCGTCCGGGATGCCAGCAGTAGTGACAAGTACGGAGTAGGTAGGGAACAAAACTCAGCACACAATGCACGCCCGAGTCAGCTCCCGCACACCCTTGACAAATATGTTCCAGGGCGCGCTTTGTTCGAACCGCGGGGGAGGGCTAGGGAGGAGAGCCACAGCGGGAGCGCACATGTGAAGGAATGCAATGACGGCTCCGACCGTTGGAAGGGCCCTTGAGTCGCGGTTCTCCGTTTTTGGCCCAGTCGCCTCGTGTTTCTGGTTCTCGCCATCGAGCCAAAAAGTTTGGGACCAAGGCATTTAGCAAACTGGCCAAACTGCCCCGGCTGTATGGCGAGTTTGCGACGTTGATGAATAAAGAAACCTAAAGAAAAGCGTTGGCCAGCGGCAACTCGACATGAACTCTGCTTGTCAGAGGGCAATCAATCGCGTCGGAGAACGGCGCGCCGGCCATCAGATTGGATGGCATCCTCCATGAGTCAGAGCTGGGGAAGGGCGGACAGCACTGCCATTGGTGCCCGGTTTGCTCTTGGTCCTGGCCATCCAACGACTTTTGCCAGGCAGTTTGCTTACCAAGGACTCGGCCAGATACGATGATTCGTGAAGCATGATGAGATGATGACTGCCTGCGGCGAGATGACAGCATCGTAAGTCGTATCGGCGTATTGTACCCGGCCTTTTTTTTATTGTATTGCCTCTCGTCTTCGCCATGTTTACGAGCTTTGATTGCGCATGCCCGCCTGTTGTTGTCCACGAGAAAGCACAAAAGTTGGCCAGGTCAATCAAAACAGCCTTTATCGGGATTACTACGCGCACCCCCATCCCTCCCGAAAATTACCGTCTGGAGGGAGGGGAGTTGATTTACCTTGGCCCTGCCGACCGACAGTACCTACATTGACTATTCCCGACCGATCATCTCTGAGATGGCGCGCGCCAGCCCTGATTCGGGATGACGCAGATCGGGCAACAACAAGAAGAAGAAGAAGAAGAAGAAAACATCCCTCCTCACCGGTCTTTTTCAAGCAAGCCTGAGACTGATTGACTCTGCTGGCAATGCATCTCAATCACGGATGTCTGCATGTATTCGCCAGCTATCGAGAGACAACAACAAAAAAACAACAACCTCTCGAAACAAGCTTGCCGGCTTGGGCCCCGTTTGCGCACAGAGGATGGATCCGCGCCAGTGCGTGTGCGTGCGTGTGTGTGTGTGTGGGCTCCCGCAGCCCGTTTCGCATCGGTTTGTCTGTCCTCTGTAGGTTTGCGCTGCATCTCGTTGACCGCCTCTTTTCCAGAACAACCCTTTTCGTCCCGGGGCGGTGCGTCCTGCATGAAAAGGGTTGTCTGCGTGCGTGCGCATGCCCGCCGTCCTGCTTTCTACACCGCCCAGGCCATCCCATCTCATCGCCTACCGAGTACGTACCTACTCGGTCGAAACAGACTGGGCATCTTCCGCTCTCCTTTCCTTTCCCTCCCCCCAGCTCGACCCGACTCGACTCGACTCGACTACTCGACGAAATTTGGCGGCTACGCGATAGCCGAGCCGTCTCCCCGGAATTCAGCAAGCGTAGGTACTCGGTAGATCACTCCTCTGGCTCAACTGGCCGCTCGTCCCCGCCGATCCATTGCGAACCCACCAACTCCACCCGCTCTCCCGAGGCTAGGACGAGTCAAGTAATCGCCCTGCCCACCCACCGTCCTTCGCCCAGAGCAGCTCAAGTGCCCCGAAGCATTTCCCGGCTCGATACCCATCTTGGGTGTACCTAGGTAGCCCTTTTAGCCTGGGGTGGGTTCGGTAGGCACAGGCACAAGCACAAGTAGAGCCTCGGGAAGCGTGCTTCCAGAACCCGAGGCTGGCGAGGACTACTTGTACAATACTCCGTTCGAAAGTGCTGCCCATCGCATTTGATTTTCAGGGTCCAGGCGTGGGCCTCTACGAAGTACAAGTACGGGTTCTCACCTGCCAGACGCTACTTTGCTTCATTAGACCAGCTGCGGGCTTCGGGATGATCTTTCCACCTGCCATTCATGCTACCTGAACCCTTCCATCCAGGAAGTTCCGAGGAGCAAGCACAGTGGCTGAAACCGCCGAGCTGCCGGTCGCCTTCGGAGAATGCACCGCGGTACAAGGTTCACTCACTGTCCGGTGGGTGGGTGGTCGTGGGCCATGGCCAACCATTCATTCATTCATCTGATAGAGTACCTACTTGTAGTTACGTCTCTTGCTTTTCTTTCGCCTATCTTACTCGGGAGCATTCCAAACCAGCCACTCGCAGCCATGCTGCAGCCACAGCCGCCTTCCGCGGCCCGGAATAAGCAATTTCACATTCCAGCCCAGAAACTCAGATATGATAAGCTCAATGTGCAGAGAGTCGCTTGCTTTTTCCCACGCTGATCTTCGCTTGTACGATGATGAGTGAGCGATGATCAACCCCCTTTGGTGCCAATCGCAGAAGAAACACTGTTCAGTCCAAGGTTCCTCCACTGGTGGGCATCGCAGTTGAGGCTTCTGATACCAATGATACCGTAACTATCGTCAAAAAACTACAATAGGTACTGCGTAGCATTCAAAGGGGGTTGTGTCGCGACGGCCAAAAGCCCGCCGGGCGTCAGGTATTTCCCGACTTGGCCACCCTGCCGAGACCCCCGTCCGCCGAGTCGTGTTTCGGAACTTGACCGACCACACTCGATTCATGGGAGCTGCTAGGGGGGAGCCAGGGCCGGCTAGGGAGGTAGTGCCGACCGCTTGGGGCGCTCTTTTTTAGTGGGAGCTGCCCGGGGACCCTGTATCTACTTTGGATTGCGGAGGCGAGGAATGCCTGGCTCTTTTTGCCTCGCCCTCTCCGGCAACCTTCTAGGTATCCGTAAGTCGGTCGGGAAATGTCAAGTGGCTTCGGCTACGGCTCGGCGGGGGGGGGCCTGCTAGGTACTCCGCTTCACAAGTGGATGAGAATCTGTCAGTCCCTCCTCTAGCAGCAGTCTAGCCAACGCGCTGGAACAATCCATGGAAGATCTTGACCCTTTTCCGACCGCCTGTCACAAGCGAAAAGACTCTGGCCTGGCCTGGCCTACCTCCCCCCCCCCCCCAGGCGATCCACCGACAGGCCCTTTCCGTCGGGTGCGAGCCCCGGCCACGGGGGGGCTTTTGGGTACTGGTTCTCCTGCCAGGGCTGGCGAAATGAGAACGCACCCGAGGCTTGGAAGCGAGAGCAATCTCAGAATCAAAACCCCTTGACATATGACAGGGGGGGGGGGGGGGGGGACACTTTGCTTCTTTGGTGTTCCGGTTGCTTTCCCTCTGCGGTAAGCGGCCTGGTAACTAACCTGTCCTCCCGAGTTCCGCGGGCAAGCAAGGTCCGAGCAACACACAAATGCAACTGCATGTGAGAAGCCAGGACTCCCTTGTCGCCGGGGCACCCTTCCGGTGCCTGTTCAGTCAATGCTTGTCGTTTGGCCTTTTTCTTCGTAGGTTATCGCAATCCCTTGTTTGGGATAAGTACAAGTAAAAACCAGGCGCGCGCCCCCCGGCCGAGTGGACTGGGGCTGGCTCCCCCCGGCTCGCGCGACCGCCTCGCCAAAGGCTGTACAAGTACAATACAAGGAAAACATAAAACGTCGGCGTTACCTGTCGGTCGGTCGTCGAGCCCAACCGTGGGGTTCGGCTGGGGTTTGACGAGATGAAAAGATGTCTTGGTGAGCCTTCCATCGCCCATCGCCGTTGACCTGGGAGCTGGGACAATTTCCCCCGTCCGGAGCCATGAAAGGGGTGTGGGTTTATCCCCAGGGCACTGCCGTATGGGGCATCGTCATGCTGTTCGTTCCCTTCTTGCGATAACAAGCAAAGGGCAGACAGACGGACACTTTTAATGCTATTTTTGAGGGCGGGCAATTTCCAGCCCGCCGCAGGAGATATATACTGCGCCCTCTTTTTCATCCTGAGGGGGGGGGGCTTTTGCACGCGATGTTGGCAACAAATGGGAGCGCCCTTATGCGCCAAGGCATCGTTATTGGCAGCAGCAGAGTGTCGCGCCCAGTGCCATATCCAGATGGTCGGATTACGCAACCCGATTGGGGGGACATCGAGCTTGTCCTTTGGGGGGGAGGTCAATCCTCCCAGGGTTCTGCGAGATCGGTCGGCCTCCCCCCCATCCCCATCCAGCACCTGCGGGATGAGGCAGGTCAATCTCCCCTATCGCGGAGCTCTGGATTCGGTAGGCAATCTAAACCTATCGCAGCGAGAAGGGCATTGCACGTTGGTTCGGCAACGTTGATTTGAGCGGTTCACTGTTCAAACAGGAAGCTGTGTGCCACTCCATCTGGGCGGGGAGTGCGACCGTATTTCTCACGAAAGTGCTTCTCTCTGAGCACATCCTTGCGTTCGCGATGTCGCTGTGGCATTGATGCGGGTGCTGATGAGAGAGCACTGGGCAGCTTGCCCCCACGGTCCTCCCTCGCGCAGGCTTCCCCGTTCTCGCTCAACTACGATACTCAGCAACAACCCCGTATTACCTGGGTTGGGGAGGTCGGCGATGGCAGCAGGGTGTCGATCTAGCCTCAGCACCCAGGGCATCGTCTGCGCCCATACTCCGTAGTCAACACGCATGAAGGTTTGGGATGGAGTTGGGATATCAGGGGAGAAGGACGCATTGTGCGCAAACAGGTCTGCATGTCGGGCGGCTTCTCTTTTTGTCTTGTTGGCCACTCACGAGGAGATATCACATCCTCATCCCGTCACACATGTATCAAGAAGGGAGTATCACAATTGTCCAATATAGCAAAACAAAGCAAAACACACACAAAGGCATAATAAACGCTAATCCCGCTCGAGGCGCAACGACGCATGCAAGTCACAGACTCGAGCAAAAGTCCAATTCTCATCACTCAATTACTTATGCATGCCCGAGCGAGTGAGCAAATGGGCATCTTCCCCGGTGCCCATCAACTCATGCAACCCGGGCAGATATTTACTCTCCGCGAAAAGTCCGACCTCGCGCGTGTGTGTGTGTGTGTGTGTGCTACGTACACCGGTCCGAACGGGGGAGAGGTGTGGCTTTCCTTCCAGACCGCCAGCCCGCCGAAACGCAAGGACGTTTTTCTTTTCCCCCCTTCTCTTTTTTCTCTCGATATCACAGACGGAGTTGTGATGAAGCATGGGGGGGATGCCCAATCAGCACCCCACGCCAAGGCACAAACCTGCATGAAGCATCGCTGCGGGCGGGACGTTTCAGCCCCCGATGAGGATTTTCATAGGTAGGTTTCCGGGCTTTTGCTGTCGGAGTGAGAGCACATCACATCGGCCTTCTGTGAATCAGGTAGAGAGATCTTTCTCTCTGTTGTTTGCTGCCCGGTGCGTCTTTCTGGCCATAATATGTTGCCCAGTAACTATTGGCCCAGTTAGATGCCCAACCGCCTGGTTCACCTGTTATGTGGCACACATATCAAACGAGGAACGGAGGTCATGCACAAACGCCTCCTCGTATTTGCCTGGGGTAGCGAGCGAGCCCCCTCCCTCCAGTAGTGCTTTGCGAACGGAAGCGGCCTGCTTTTGTGATGCAGTCCACGGACTCCGGGATCTAGGCCCTTGGGAAAAGACCAAGGTACTCGATACTTTCGAGAAAGATGACAGCTTGAGGGGGGGGGGGGGGGGGGGGGGGGGGGGGGGGGGGGGGCTCTGCGGCCAACCAGCACGGCCAGTACTCTCTGGCTGTAACGTAGCCCCGGGCACCTGGCATTGATGGGGGTGGCAAATGCATTATGCGTCTCTTTAGACGCGCGGCTCGCCCGGCGGCACCGGGCGTCGTGCACTATGACTGACAGTGATCTATCTGCCTTGGGCCAGATGGCAGCCTTGCGTCGGAAACAGCGCCGGCGGCGACGACCAACAACAGCAGGTTTGATGGTCAATATTGCTTGGGTTGATAAAAGTTACATTGTCGGAACTGTTGCAGTCAAGCTATCGGTACTCGTGTGTTCGACGTGACCCAAGAACTGTAGAAACAAGACCAGGACACAGGATGGTTGGAAACAGGACGCCGTGTATCTTGATCTGCTCGTCTTGCAAATGGACGGATGAAATACAAGACCTCGCAGTATGATCATGGATATGATATGGCAAAACCGAGGCAACCCGTAAACTTCACCTTTCCCACGAGGTGTACCATCACGGGGACATTGATAATCATCTGCAAGGACATCGAGGGTATTGACACAGAGAGAGTATCGATAAATTGATCTTCCGAGGTGTAATGACTAGATTGGTCTGATATCCTGTCTTTCTTCTTTTGCATATCGCCGTCATGTTCGCCTTGAAATCGAATATGATGATAACTTCCAACCAGAACAAAGATACTGTTTCCGTCCTCATTTTGGCCAGACCTCTTCAATAGGGAAACTCGTCTTTCCTCCAAGTGCTAAGGCTGAAGGGATAAAACCTGTTCACTAGATATGTCAAGTCAGTTGTCATGACCGGAAATATCTAGACGACCAGACTTGACCGTTTCACTTCGGTCCTAGTTATGGTACTGCTATTAGAAGAAGTGTTGTACACACAAGGGTTCTATACTCTTCCAAGACATGTATGCGACGGGGAGGCTTTTCTTGGAGGAGAACAATGACCTTTGGTATCCACCGTCCCTGCATGTAGAGTGATCATATCGGATGAAGCCTTCCAGATATGCTGCCATGCTCGGGAACAAGTGCCTTGCTCACCACGCAAGCCTGAGTGCCGAGGCTGGAGGATCATGTACATAGCACCACACGTACTTTGTCATTCAACGAGCGTATATTCTCGGCGCTCGATGCCAATTTAGTCGTAGACCCTGAAAATCTTCCACCAGGCTACCCTCCCATGCTTTGATGCCTATCATCTAAAATCTCTGCGCGAGACTATGTGCACCCAACGAATACTCCAAGAGCAGCAACTCCGAACGCCCGCCATGTCCAAAGCAAAAATCATAAAGTGATATGGTCTTGCAAAAATGACGCCTCCTCAACTTCTTAGGGCCTCGAGCCTGTTCCTCATCTGGTCCATCATGGCCTCGGTCTCGGCCTCGTCCTCTTCGGGCTCCTCGGCCTTCTTCTCCGGCTCCACCGGCACCGAGGGGAGCTTGCCCGTCTTGTCCATGCGGTCCTTGAGGATCTCGCCCAGCACCTTGTCGACCTCGCTGTCGGCCAGCTCGTCCTCCTCGATCCCCAGCTCGTCCTCGGGCAGCGACTCGCCGACCATCTCCTCGATGATGCCGGCCTTCATGAGCTCCATGCCGAGCTCCTGCATGGTGCCGGCGAGCTCGGGGAGCTTGATGAGGGTGTTGACGTCCTTCATGATGCCGACGCTGGCGCGGATGGACCCCTCGATCTTGCGGACGGCAAAGGCCTCGTTGACCTGCATGCCGACGCTGTTGAGCTGCGCGCGCGACGTGACGAGGCGCGACGACGTCTTGCGCGCGCGGACCAGCTCGCGGGCAAAGCCGCGCACCTCCTTCTGCGCCTGCTTCGCGCGGGTCGGGTCCCGCTGCCCGCGGCGGTCGGCCTGGAGGATCAGGTTCTTGGTCTTGGTCTCGACCTGCTTCACCGAAGCGATGTCGCGGTCGAGCTTGCGGATGTTGGAGCGGATGAGCGTGTTACATTTGCGAAGCTGCGGGCAAGACACCGTAATGTCAGTAGGCGATTTCAGAGGGAGAGACGGAGCCCGAAGACTCTGGCTCAACGGCACGAAGCAGTTGGGAGTTGGCCTCTCACCTGTGCTTGCGGATCGGGCCTCACGAAGAAGCCTCTGATGGCTTCCATGATGCCGACAGGTCTAATTGAGCCTCGAGTGACTGAGGCTCTGCCAGACTCGATTGCACGCGGTCTTTTCTGCGGTTTGGGTCAGGGGCGTTTCTCGGTGACAGATCGCAGCCTGGGCGACTGACGTCGTCAGGGCAAGGCGCTTATCGGATAAGGCCATGGTGGGTCGCCAACCGCCAGAATACCTACCTAGGTACCTCCAGTGGTGTTGGATCCCCCTCCCCTCTTTTTAGGCACGACATCCAGTACCTTATTATCTTCAGTCGAGGCCTGGAGCCATCACTCATGGTTTTCTTAGATCAGGCAGCTCAGACTGTGGCTTCTCATGATTTCCCACAGAACAAAGAAAGACACTGTTGTCTGTGGTTTGCTCCTGGCAAAATGCCCACACACACTCCCACCATTCTAATGGCTGGCACACTTTGTACAAGGAGGAGGTATCTCTTAGGTCTAGTATCAACTCCGTACAGTTGACAAGGGCGAGCTTGTAGACCATTCGATCTCGAGCCATAGGAAGGAAGCTCGGATTCACCAGAGTTGAAGACCTTACATACTTGTACATACAATTCACACATCTTGGCACTAGGACAGAGAGATCGAGACCACTCTTTCAGCCCTGCGTGAACCACACCAAATTGCTGCAGCTTGTTTCCCCAAAGTACCTCTACCAAGTGGGGCAGCCTTCCCACTTTCCACAGGCAGCGCCCAAAATCTTCGGGTTTCCTCAAGCTTCCACTACCAGAGGGCCAGCCCACCCCGTGACGAACCACTGTGGAGGAAGTCAGACAGTACAGCCTCACAGCAAACAGCACGCACGTCAATCACTCTGCCGCCACAAACTCGTCTCAGCTTTACCTCACACACACCTTCTTTCCTCTTCCCTCCCGGACTGTTCTTCAGTTGCGTCTGTAACGATCAAGCACGGTAAGTACGCCTATCCTTTGTCCTCATTTCTGCGCCTCTTGTGACTCCTCCTTCTGACTCGCAGGCAGTCGATCACCGCCTTAGGACTCCACTCGACAGCGATTTGACATTTGGTAGCTCCCGCCAATTAGCTACCCCTCCATCCCAATCTTCACCCTCGACAACTGCTCGCTCGACAATCCTCTCACCACAATGGCCTCCAGCGACATGGTTACTCCCGAAGGTATGAACACAAAATATCTTATTGTGCCAATTGAATGCTGCCGGCATGAGAAGCAGCGAGGCCAATGCACTCCGCGCTGTGGCTTCTGCCTGCACCGACTGATGGTGCGAGGCTTCCTACAAGGCTTCACTCTGCTAACTCGATTGCCCAAACAGTTCTCTGGGCTCAGAGATCCTCGAGCTCCGATGCCGAGAAGAACTTCATCTACATGACCATCTCGGTCCCTGATGTCCCTCGCGAGAACCTGAAGCTCGACCTGAAGCCCAACGGTCTGACCTTCACCGGCCGATCCGACACCCTCAAGCGCACCTACCATCTCGAGCTCGAGTTCTTCGCCGAGATTGACCCCGCGGAGAGCAAGATCAACCACTCTGCCCGTGATGTCGAGTTGAAGCTGCGCAAGAAGGAGCTCAAGGAGGAGTACTGGCCGCGCCTTCTCAAGGACTCCAAGAAGGTCCACTTCCTCAAGACCGACTTCGACAAGTGGGTCGATGAGGACGAGCAGGACGAGGCTGCCGAGGATGACTTCTCCCAGTTCGGTGGCATGGGTACGTGAGAGAGCCATCGGGAGGGCCGGGGCTTGGAGCTGCTTGAGCATGGCGCCCAAGCCTTCGTTTCTCCCTCCCTTCTTCCGCTTCCCATCATGGATTGTAACTGACCCTGTTGATTGTAGGCGGCATGCCTGGAATGGGCGGTATGGGCGGTACGTGACACCCAAAAGATCTATTCCCCCACCATGACAGCACTGACATAAACTTCCAGGCGGTGACTTCGGCGGCATCGACTTCTCCAAGCTCGGCGGCGGCGGCATGCCCAGCGCTGAGGATGACGATGAGGACGATGAGGATGACGATGACATGCCTCCTCTGGAGGGCGAGGAGGAGGATGCTGCTGCTGCTGCTGCTGCCAAGCCTGCGGCCAAGGCCTAAGGCGTCTTCACGAGACTTGCTTTCGATTGTGGACATCGTCACCTGCCACTGGTTGGCGGCGCCCACTTTCGCAATGTACTGAAGGGGGGAGTGCGATTTCGAAAAGGTGTTGGAATGGGGACCGTGCGATTTAGCGTGGCGTAGACTGGTATCGTCTGCGACATGTCAATACATACAAACATCGCCATTAGATGTCACAAAAAGTCCCAAGTGATCCGGAGTTGTGTATTCAAGCTTGTTCCAACCTATTGCGTGTCAACGAACCTGCCAACTCCATCCTCAACATGGCATTTTATTGTGGGTTCTTCGTAAGCTGCTACCTGGTCCCTTCACCGTTCTTCTGCAAACAAGTGATTTGTGCTCATGGACCTCATGGAAGACGGAAGGTCAGGATGGCTGTCTATCAGGGTTCCGCACATATGCCCTAGGATAGCCACGAAATCGAACAGAGGATCAGAGAGAGAAAATAATCTGCACAATGCTGTGTAATATTGAAAAAGAAACGGAGAGAGCGGTCTCCCACACTACGGTCCGCCTCAGCAAGAACCAAGCCTACGGGTAGAACCTCACGGGGCGATGAACGGAACCGGAACAGTTTTACTTGATCAGACACGCAGAACATGGGGCTTACCTTTCACCGTCACCTAGGAAGGGTTGGAGTGGCTGATCAACGACATCAAACTCACCTGAATGCATGTGCCGACCTTGAAACATACCATCGTCCATCCTCCCGGGCTACACCTTCTTCACTCTCCCCCACCTTCTCGCGCGGTTGCTGTGTAGAGTAAAGTTCCCCCGGTCGTTCCGTGACTGGCACAGGACTACCCTCCGTAGGCTGAGAGGCGCCCAGATCCTCCACGTATCCCAGCAAGCCCCCAATATTGTGCTGCCAAGCCCAAAAGGCGGCGGCATATGTGTACAGAACTCCAACGGAAATCTTCAAAGTCAGGGACCAGAGACCAAAGACCATAAACCTGGCGAACAAAGGGCTGAAGAAGACGATCTACAGCCCGGAAACTTGCCGAAACCCATCTAGGTATTGGGCCTGATGTCGTGCGGGACAGAAGCAATCGGCTGGTGGATCTGGGCTGAAAGTGGACGAAGACAAAGCCGGCCATGGAGGGAAAGGGATATCGCCAACAGACTTGCAAAGGCAAGGCTCTGAGCTTTAAAGCATCCTGCGTTGCAAGGCAGGGGCAAATGCTGCTAAAACGAGCGCCCTAGTAATTGTCCAATTCTCGTTTCCACTGATGTGCCCTCGCCGTGCAAGTGTGTATCATTCGCGAACATCGTATAGGCCGCATGGGTTTATTGCGGGCTTTTCAAAGCATGATAATTGGGCTCGACCGTGTCACCGAATCAAGGAGGGCTTGTCCAATCCCAGCCGGGATCTTTCCTTTCTATTCGTACATATTCAATTGTACCGAGTGGACGAGGAGATAGTTAAGCTGGTGCGACTTCGGCAAGGAAATATCGAGATAATCGCCGTTCGAAAAGTAATAAAAAGAGACCTGGTTCAATTTGATGTGCCGCCGAGAAAGCAAAGACGAATCGCGAACGTTCCAGTCGAAAGAATACCATTCCACCACACCTCATCTCGCGGACCTGACGTCCACGGGGAACCACGTCGAATAGGTCCTAGGCCGAACGCCCCGTACTCGTGAGGGCTGATTCGTCACCAGTCCAAGCAAGAGCCGAGTTTCCTCACATAATCTCATCCTCCATGGGGGCATCGCCACCAGCAGCGGCAGGGGCGGCAGCAGCCGGGGCAGCAGCATCGCCCGTGGCATTCGCAGTGTTGCCTGTGAAGTAGTCCGCCATCTCCGAGTCCAGCTCCTCAGCGGTTTTCTTTGCAGGTCGCGAGTTGCGGCCACGACGGGGCTTCTTGGCACCCTTGGCAGCGCCGGCAGCCTTGGATGTGTTGTTCGCGCGCTTGTCGGAAGCGGCAGACTTGGGTTGAGCCTTGGGTTGCCTACTATCATGTTAGTTCGGTCCAAATCGTGCACAGAGTCGAGGATGACACTTACGAAATGCGCTGGCCGAGGGTCTTCGGCTGCGGGATCAGATCAGCGGAAGCCACGACGACTTCGACCTGTAGGCACATGTTAGCCGGAATTCAAAGTAGTGGAGAATGAACGAGGTAATGAATTACCTTGACGGGTCGGTTGTCGATGAGGAGGCCATTGAGCTCCTGGAAGGCCTTCGAAGCGCCATCGGCGTGCGAAAAGGTGACAGTGGCAATACCACGGCTGACACCGCCTGGGCCGTAGGACAGTTCGACCCTCTTCACATGTCCGACTGATTGACCAAAGTATTCCTATGTCAAGTAGTGAATGATTAGCGAATGGTTGGGGTTTGAGTGAAGCACGCCATGTGGTGCAGCTCCACAACCCGTCGATTTTGCCGCAGACAGTATAGGAAAGGGAGCAGTGAGCATCGGACGGTCGCTTTCAGAGAATATATCTGCATGACGCAATATGAATCCTGACGATATCCCGGCTGATCAACCAATCCAGCCAATTCACACAAGAGCTGTGGGAGCGCGATTATGCCCGACCGAATACTCCACAGAATGCGAGGGTGAGGTGACAGATGTGTCGATGGCCGTAGCCACGACCTGGAGCCTGGACAGCTCACATGCTGCAGTGTTATCTGAACCGAAGCAGCGATGGATTCATGCTGTGCAGATTGCTCGGACCCGATGCTCACTGCTGAGCTACCACTGATCTGGTGACCAGCCAGAAACAGTGCGAAGCTAGATGGGCCAACACATCCTTGTGAGACACTCCAAGTCTTGCCAAAGGTCTGCGAGTACGCGAACAAGCCGGCTTGCTTGCCAGGCAGGCCGGCGCACGTTATCTCAAGCAGTACCAGGACTTGCTCAACTCCCGATGCATTGACACCGCGAGGACGGTCTGCCACGCAGGGAGGAGTCTGAATAGTCCGCGCGACTAGAGGCTGCTCGTGTTCTGGTACGCGACATACCGCTGAACAGGCAAAGGAGAGGTGTGACGTAAGGCGCAAGAATTGCGACATTCATGTCGACGGAGGTCACAGGGCTCGAGAAGCCTCAACGGTAACGTACCTTGATCTGGCTCTCGGACACATCCTTGGGCTGATGGCTAGTTAGCGATGGTGCAGGGCACTTTCGGTTACGAGGGAATGACTAACCAGATTGCTGACAACAATCTTGCTGACGCCAGTAGCTCCAGCGGCCTTGGCAGGCGCGGTCTTTGAAGTGTTGCCTCGGGCAGGCTTGGTGTTCTTCTGAATACCACCGACGGGAGCAGCTCTAGCAGGTTGGCCAGTAGAGCGGCGTGTGGAGCGGCGGCGACCGGCGCTGCGGCGCTGGGTGGAGAGGATCTCGTCGAGAGACTGGTCAAGCTTGCCGGACATTTTGTTGATGGTTGATGTTGAGGTGTGGATAATGTCGGTTGGATATGAGAGAAGATGTCGCGCGAAGAGGCTATTTCGGCGAGACTCTTGCTAGAGTGATGGCAGAAGAAGTGTGATTATCGAGAACAGATGAGCCGATGCTGACGAGCTGGAGCGCGTCTGTTTCGGTGGCTGCGAGAGAGTTTGCTCGCGACCCGAATTTCGAGAAGATGGTTATGGCGAAAATAAGGAATTAGAAGTTGGGTTTAGAGGCTGACAAGTTGGCTGCAGCCGTTCGAAGAGTAGAATGAAGAGATGTTGGTTGGGTTTTGTGGTGGTCTGGTGGATGGAGATCGGGGCGTGACAAGGGAGGGAGGAAGGCAAGAATGGGAGGCTGACAAGGAAGCAAGAAAGGGTTTTGTGTAGGCGCCTGAGGCTGGAAGGGGCGGCAGGCAGAAGGGCGCCATGCCTCTTTGAGTGAGTCACTAAAACAATGGGTGTACAGCTGGGGGTGGAGGCCATTCAGGTACCTACCTAGGTACCCACTATTCTGTTGAGCTGAGCCCAGATGCTTTGGTACCTGAATCCATTCAGCAAGGACCCCATTTGGCTTCTATTGTGATAGGTACTTTGCAATGAATAGCCTTCTCGTTCTCCAAGAGAGTGAGTGTGATGGGCAAGTAGTAGTAGTGCCTTGTGAATGAAGTACCTATTATTGACCAGCTGACTGTGTAGCTCGACCAATTATTCTGGGAGCCGACTCGGTAGGTACAGCAGTGGGATGAGTCGCAAATTCAATATCCGCTCTTTTTCCTTCACAGAAGTCTTCCAAGCCACGCCTGCATACTGGTAATTCCACGTGTCGAGAGGGCTCTGCTGCCCTTTTCTATTGGGCCACCCGTGATCCTCCAACAAACGCTCCGGCTTTGCGAGCTGGACGATTGCATGCTGAAAATTCCACCCGGTCTTCGTATCTGGTATTCGAAAAAAGTGCTGATTTGTGCCTTTGAGCTCAAGAAGGGGCTCCTATCTTGTGGAGGACGCTTGCTTTCCTGTGGCGGCCCTGGCTTTTGTTCCTGACGTCTCCTTGGCGCCATCTTCCTCCCGGGCGTTGATCTCGAAGAAGTGATAGATGACAATGAGAACCATGGCTGCAGAGCCAAGGAAGATGGCAAGGCGGTATAGATCGTCGTCGGAAATCATCTTGAACTGTGCTGGAGAGAAGTGCGCTTAGCAGCTGTGGGTTCAGAGGGAAGCTGATTGGTAGGGGAGCAGATGCCGGCCCTATTGTACAGTCAGTCAAGTCGATTGCGTCACAATAGAGGGGACAGATGCCAGCTTGAGGCAGAGACACATACGCGCTTCTCCAGAAAGGGTGCTGGAGATGTCAAGTCAAGAGGGATGATTGCGATATCGAGGAAGAGCCACTGCAGATGTCAATTAAGAGCTGCGTAATTTAGGCCAGCTTGCGTTAGACGCGCCATGAGCTCGCCGATAACGATAACAAGTCACGCTAATCACCAGGCACGTGATGCCCTCTCAAAGATTGCTCCAAGTTGGTGTGCGCTTGTGTTTCTTCTCACAGGGTCTGATACCCCACCATTTCACAAAAGGCCTTGGAACAGCCAGCCCATCAGCCCTATTCGAGGTTTCATTCTTGCCCTCAACACCCTCTGGGGAGAGGCGAACTCTATTTGCATTTTCTTTCTTTCTTTCTCAACAATCGACATTACCACCTGTTGCATCGAGTTTTAGCGATCATGCCGCCGAAAAAGACCGAGAAAGGCGGGGGCAAGCGGCCTGCTGCGGCCAAGGTTGTCGAGGACAAGACCTTCGGCATGAAGAACAAGAAGGGTGCGGTTGCACAGAAGCAGATCGCTCGCATGGAGTCCTCCCTCAAAGCAAGCGGAAGCGCAGAGCAGAAACGGAAGGATGCGGAGAAGGCCGCCCGCGAGAGGGAGAAGAAGGCTGCCGAGGACGCCAAGAGGGAAGCCGAAATGCTGCTCAACCGACCAGCCCAGATCCAGAAAGTCCCCTTCGGTGTCGACCCCAAGACTGTGGTGTGCATATTCTTCAAGAAGGGCAACTGCGAGAAGGGCAAGAAGTGCAAGTTTGCCCACGATTTGAGTCTTGAGCGCAAGACAGAAAAGAAGAACCTATACACAGACACCCGGGCCGAGGAGGAGGAGAAGCGGAAGACCGAGACGTCGGCAGACTGGGACGAAGAGAAACTACGTTCAGTCGTGCTGTCCAAGAAGGGCAACCAGCAGACCACGACGGACAAGATTTGCAAATTCTTTGTCGAAGCGATCGAGGATGGCAAGTATGGATGGTTTTGGATATGTCCGAACGGCGGTGACAAGTGCAAGTACAAACACGCACTGCCACCTGGGTAAGTACCTGCTGCGAAACAGACACCATGATTTACGCTAACGAATCCCCTTTAGATTCGTGCTCAAGACTAAAGAGCAGAGGGCGGCGGAGAAGGCGTTGCTGGACAAGTCGCCCCTGAAGACATTGACTCTAGAGGACTTCCTGGAATCAGAGCGACACAAGCTTACCGGTACTCTCACGCCCGTGACCCCGGAAAGCTTTGCCAAGTGGAAGAAAGATCGTCTCGATAAGAAGGCAGCCGAGGAGCAAGCACGGCAGGCGAAGGAGGCCACTGGCCGTGCGCTGTTCGAGAGCGGCAACTGGAGAATGGAGGAAGAATCCGAGGATGAGGACGACGAAGATGATGCTTGGAACCTGGAGAAGCTTCGAAAGGAAACCGAGGCTATACGGCAGCAAAAAGAGGATGCTCGGCTCCTGGCTGAGCATGGCGTTCAGACCCCGAACAGCATCGCTCCTACGCCTGACGGTGTCACTGCGACCTGAGGCTGAAGACACCTCCAAAGATCCCGGATATCTGGAGCAGACAACCCACAAAACAACGGAAATCATATCATGGATCTCCACGGCTCTTCCGAGGCAATCGATTTGTCCGCGCTACTGAAAAGTCCAGGACAAGTCAAAGCTGCACAGCCCTGAGACTTGACCACTTATCAAGGAACCTGGCCTCAGAGCGATAGGCCGATGTCACACGGTATCCCATGTCCATTCTTATATGAAGGCACATAGTATTCTCAGTACTCAAAACATGACGCTGGCCCGACCAGCCATCATTGCGGCTCTCGTCCGCTCGGTCTCCAGAACCTCAAGACTTGCCGAATTTCCTTTGTAGTGAACGTGCCTGCCTTCGATTCCCACCGGCAAGCGGCAAAAGATAATTGGCATGATGCTGAGCTCTCGATCGAACAATCTGTTGGTTCAAGCTAAGAGTTCTAGCCCTAAAACTTCTCTACATAGGGGCGTAGGTCCAGTTCTTGAGTGAACGCCGATCGGTGCTGGGTGTGAAGGAACCAATAGTTTTCCGCAATCTGTTTCCCACGATCAGCATTCTGGACTGACCAGATGCTTGTCTTTACTATTAAGAATGCGGACTTACCTGGTCTGGCTTGAGCTTGCCGTCCGGCGCACCACCGTTCGCCTCCCGCTGCGCCGTTCGCGGGATGTCGATAATGCCATCTACAATGACGTGAGCGACGTGCACGCCCTTGGGGCCGAACTCACGCGCAAGCGACTGCGCCAGCGCCCGCTTAGCAAATTTGCCAGCGGCGAAGAGGCCGAAGCGCGCCGACCCTTTGAGTGAGGCGGTGGCGCCCGTGACCAGCAGGGTTGGAGGGTATGGCGAGTCCTCGGTAGACTCTAGGAGGAGCGGAAGGGAGGCCTTGGCGAAGTTGTAGAGGCCTCGGCTGTGAATGGTGTCAGAAGAAAGGCATCATATATGAAGGAGGCTCGACCTATCGTGCTGTCCTCGGTCTCAGCCAAGACTTACGGGCTCGACTGCAAGGAGGCGTCGATCTCTTCGATGGACGACTCAAGGAAGGGCTTCACACCGAAGCCACCGCCGACATTGTATATGGCAGCGGCAAGCTTGGTGTTTGGCAGTTCCTTCTTGATGGTCGCGAAGGCCGAGGCCACGGATTCGGGATCGGCGATGTCTGTGCTGATACCTATGGCCTTGCCCCCGGACTTCTTGATGTCGGCGACCACGTCATTGTAGCTCTCGGGCTTGCGGGCCAAGACAACGACGGGATACGCCTTTGCGAACCGGAGGGCAACGGCGGCCCCGGTGCCGGGACCCACGCCGGCTACGACTGCGTAGAACGCTTTGGAGGCCATTCTGCAGTGCGGCAAGCGGTGTTGGACTGGTTAGTGTGACAGGCAAGAGTAATTAAGAAATGGAATTATCAAAGAGAACAGACGCGAAGTTCCAAACAAATCAAGCAGATTTGATTGTCTGGACACGAGGAAGGTTCAAAGCTTGTCACCAGCGAACTTATACACTCGAATTAGGTCGGATATCTTGCTGACATATCCCAGTGACGCATTAGCATATCCTTATGGCGTCGGGGCGTCTTGCAGATTACTAATTGTTTGGGGGGGGGGGGGGGGGGGGGGGGGGTGGTCGGGGTTTTT
>NW_022156905.1:0-35768 GCF_004353045.1 Thyridium curvatum | reverse complement strand
AAGGGGGAAGAGGGAAGGCCTTTTTTTTCTTTTTTCTTTTTTTTTTTTTTTTTTTTTTTCTTTTTTGTGAAAAAAGAGAAGTCCGCAGAGAGGGGAGCTGGAGATCTGAATATTGTCTGTACGCTACATGGGCCGGGTTAATCGTTGCTTTAAATACTTCTTGACAGATAAAGAAAATCACCTCTTGCTCTTCCCCTCCAAGCGGATCATTTTACAATTCATCTAGAAGCTACAGACGCTCCCTATAAATGCGAGGAAGCTTACATGGGGTTTCTGGCTCGAGTTGGAAGTGGCGGGCCGCGGGTTCCTATGCTCGCCTTCACCCATGGCCCGATCGAACATATGTCAACATCACCAACGAGGCAACTGCAGCCTGGAGCTGTCCATCTGCCAATATGTTCACATTCATCAACGCAGGAACTATCCCAGAAAGGCCTTGTCTCATCGCGCCCTACTTCCCTTCTGGAATAGGGTCATGATATCACGTCGAGAAGCCAACTATGTCTTGTTAGGTAGGCAGTAGAGAACATAACATTACTAGATCTCGCCTACTCGTTAAGTGCCCAGGTGGTTATCCACCAACATTGGTCGCGGTATCCATGTTGGTTCATTGTTGCGTGAAGCTCCCCGCTCCTGCTTGTCAACTGGACCCGTCTTTCCTGCCTACCCATCAACTGACGCGGCCATCTGACACCAGGTACGCTGGCCCGTTACACATCTCTGTGGGCGCAATGGCGACGAGTGTCTACACAATATCTCTCCTGCCCGTACCCTCCATCCGCCGGCGACTTCAGCCGAAATAACAAAAAGCTTGTTTGCGCAATCTTCGGTAGCGGAATTGCTCAGTTGACGAACGGCTCTGGTAGCTTTGGCGAGAGCATCCTGAATAGCTGTGGAACAGGGATGGCAAATAACCTGGGGCCCCAGCAATGGGCCACCACAAGTGAGCGCAGCAACCCGCGACATTTCCTGGCAGCCCTTTTCAATCTCGTTGGCTACCTCCCACGAATTTGCTCCGCCATGGTATGTCAGCGCCAACTTGTAGTATATTGGGACGACATTCAATCGCTTTGCTTCTTCAGACAGTGCCGGCCAGTCGAGCTCCACATGGTTCGACAAGGGGAAGTTGAGGCGAGTGTACTTTGGCGGAGAGTCGTCCGAACTGTCCTGCACTTTGTCGTCATGGGGCAGAATCAGCCCGACCCTGCGATCCGTGGTTATGGCATCGACATCTGCCAGATCCGTCTGTGTTGCTCTGTGAGTGAACTGTGGTTTTGTTTGCATCGTGCTGCAAGTAATGCTAGGCTCCATTTGCGTTGCTCCGGGAATGAGCTGAGGGGTGGTCTGAGTGCCAGCATCCGTAGACTTTGCCCGAGTCTTTGAAAGACCTTTTCTATAAGAAGTCCAGAATCTGAGTCGCATTTTCGTCGTCGAGGTTTGGTCCGAGTATAGGTTTCCGATGTTGAAGCGAGAGGAGAGGGGGATGGCTTGGATGAAAAGAAATTTGGTGGCAAACAATCGCCTTTTAGACAAACAAAAAAAGCTCAAATTCCCTCCAGGGTCAATGTACCGTTGCTCGGCAGATGTGGTTCTCGACTCACTCACATTGCACATCCATGGTTCACCTGAGCATGTAAACCAAAGATTCTATGTGTCTTTTTCTTTTCTTTTGCAAGATGCTCAGCAGATCAGTAAGAAAGGAGAAACTCATTCAACCCTATTCATCTTCTTTGCCTTAAACGAAGCGGGTGACAACTCAGAACAGTGGACATGTATCAAAGCTTTTCTTGTGTATACCTCAGTTCACTTGTCACCGACCACGGTCGTGTAGTAGAATCACGACTCTATTTTCACCTTCCCTGACCACCAGTTTACTAATAATGCTGATATATTCCAGACAGTTGTCTTAGTCCCACACTGTCAGCACCAAGTTCATCTTCTGGCTACGTGTCCACCAAGAGCGCCATCGAGGGTTTTCCACGCGGCCTCGACCTCCCTGGGTATGTCCACATGCGCGATGAAACCCTTTCCTTTCGGTCCGTACCCACCACTATCGTCCCTTAACCGAGGGATCTCTCCCATGATCAGGTCCAAGAACCGCGGCATGCCCCACAGCTCCGATTCGCTAACCCTCATCTTGGCGACATCGTACCTGAGCAGCTCGGCAAGGGTCCTATGGCCCGGATGTGCGAGCAGGTTTGCTGCTTCGGGGCGTAAAAGTACGGAGGGCACCAAAGTCGGCCAGCTGTACAGCTCCGGGCGGGCGTCTACCTTGTCCGAGTACACGTGTTCAAAAGAAGCCACAGTGCGCCTGCACATGGTCGGGTCTTGCGCAACGATGATCGTCCTCGGTTCCGCGATGCCGCGAGACTGCAGCACCTCCCGCGTCCTCGACGCGTTTGCGCCGCAGTTGGTGGACTTGTCCTCGACGAGGATAGCTGTGGCACCTAGCTCGGTGTTTTCTGCGTCGACTTTTAAGCCAAAGTACTGCTCCGCGATGGCCTGCAGGACGCGAGCCTCCGGCTGGCCAGCCACCTGCTCTGCCAAGGACCGATATGTGGGATGGGAGGCGACGGCATCGTGCATCAGTTGCGTAGAATGTCCAATCCCGCCGCACAGAACCAGAACACAGCGGCCATCATCAGTCTTCCTATTGTCTTGGGCTGTATGGGGAGACAGTACGTCAAAGTATCAGCGATGACAAGCTTTCAGCCTCATGTGGATCCGCGTCGATCTTACCTCTGGAATGGGCATATCTCGCGAACGCCGAGAACACGGTTTCGGCAGTGGAGAGCACAGCAGATGCACAAAGCACGACCACGTCCGTCTGGGGAGGCGCGTTTTGAAGTTTATCAGTCCTTTCAGCGGCCGCCGAGGGCTGGCGATCCAGGAGCTGTCGGAGATCGCGGACTTGCTCAAAGGCCAGGAATGAGGCCAGCGTGTTGACCGCCTCCTCAAGAGCTGGCTGTCCCATGGCGGAAGACCCGTATCGTCGGAGACCCTCGCGAGCGCTTTGCAGGTAGATGTGTGGTCTCAACTGCCCCTTTCATTCGATCTTTCACCCCGTTATGGATCACAAGGCGAGCTGGCATCATCCCAACGAAAAAGCAATGGTTGACGAGGGTGGGGCGTGAGAGAATGCCTACTTTGTACGAAGTGTCGCTGACTGTTGATAGCGCAGATGTAGAGGATGCGCTAAAAGTGCTAGGGAAATACACGGCTGCTTAACTTTGATAGCATCTTGAGCCAAATCCACGGATATGAAGCATTTGACGCTTTTTCTGGGAAAGTTAAATGACTGCATTATAAGAACTTTACTAGAGCTTGGCTGAGAAGGTATCCGATGAAGTCTTGCTGGCCCCGGTCACAACATGACATTAGACACCAGTTGTCCGGGGTCCTTCCCACACTTGGTGCAGCAAAGGACCCAGAGCATCCGCCATAATCAAAAGATTCAACGAAGTTTTGGGTCACCATGAAGAATCTGTGGCATAGATGAGCTTATAATTCAACCCCTGTAGAGAGGCTTCACGTTGTCGTCGCACACACGGGAAATCCGGGGACCCGACAAGGTGGATCCGCCCCGGAGAACCTTAGCCGGAGGAAATCTGCCAACATCGTCCATCCCCGCAGGCCGAGGCCGCGTGGTGGATAGCTCTGCTCATGCAGAACTGACGCCCCTGCAGACGATTTCCGGGGGGCTCGGGAGGGAAGCCTGTGCACACCATTGCCTACTAAGGGGAAAGCTCAGCTGGAAATTTGACCAGTATCCCTCCACCCTCGAGACCATCTATGACTCGGGAAACAGAGAACAAGGGTCCATCCTCCTGTCATGCCGGGAAGCTACCTGCCATGAAGCTAAAAGCTCCCCCCGCAAAACAGGATGTATGCGGTCCGCGAGACCTGGCACCCATTCCTCGGGAGTGTTGCACATAGATAACCATTTTCCCCTTCCTTCTCTCTGTTTGCTCCTGGTTGTCCATCAAGCCTTCGCATTGCACTTGACCAAAATCACAGCCAGAAAGAAACGAGGAGGAACGTGTAGGACAAGAAAGAGTGCACAATGGGTGTCCTCAGCGACAAGCCGCAGTACTACCAGCCCTCGGACAAGCCGGGCCCCAAGAACGGGCACCACTCGGAGCCGCACCCGCAGTATGCCTCCGTCTTCCTGCCCATGAAGGAGCAGGCCGCGCCGCTCTGGGCCAACGGCACCGTCGAGATGATCAAGCAGGTCTTCCGCGAGGCGCCGCCCGCCATCCCCGAGGGCTGCCCGGAGCCCGACAGGGACATCAAGATTCAGTACACCAAGGCGCCCGCGCGCGACGGCGCCCTGCTCGAGCTCAAGGTGTACCAGAGCGTCAGCGTGCAGAGCAACGCGGCGCTCGTGTTCCGCATGCACGGCGGCGGCTGGACCGTCGGCGGCCACGAGATCGAGGAGGCGGAGAACAGGTTCATTGCCGGGCTGGGCAACGTCGTTGTTATTAGTGTGGACTACAGGATGTGAGTTGTCTCGCAGAGAGCTGCAGAAGCGGAGATTTTGGTCGCAGAGGGCTATGAGCTAATGTGGACGGAATTAGGGCCCCCGAGTTCCCTTTCCCTTACGCCCTGAACGACAGCTACGACGTCCTGCTATGGGTATGTTCAGAGGCAGAAGAAATGATCCAGGGCGATATATCTAACAAGAATGCAATGACAGCTGAAGCGCAACCCCGGCCGCTTCAACATCAACAGCGAAAAGATCATCCTTGTCGGTAGCAGCGCTGGCGCCAATCTGGTACGCATGGCCCTCCCACCTCACCTGGGACCCCCCCGAAGACTAACCCACAAGCGCAGGCAAGCATCGTCGCCATCAAGGCGCGAGACGAGGGCGTCACCGGCATCGTCGGCCAGGTGCTCTCCATCCCCGTCACCTGCCACCCCAAGTTCTTCGACCAGGTGCCCAACAAGGAGCGCTACGAGCTGCTCAGCTACGCCCAGAACCACGACGCGGCCCTGGTCGACTCCCCGGCGATGGAGTGGTTCTGGGACTGCTACGTGGGCAAGAATCCGAGCCCGGACCCCATGCACTCCCCGCTGCTGTCGACCAACCTCCGGGGTCTGCCGCCAGCGAGTAAGTTGTCTTTTTTTGCTCCTCCCGTGCCTGCTATTACTATCCAGTGCCCAGAGGTTCTAATCGAGATATCAGTCGTGCTTGTTGCTGGGAAAGATCCTCTACGGGACGAGGGCATCGCCTACGGCGAGGCGCTCAAGGCGGCGGGCGTGCCGACGGAGCTGCGGGTGTACTCTGGTCTCCCGCACGGCTGGCACATGGGCTTCTCGCTGAAGGAGTCCAAGGACTACTACGACAGGGTGCTGGCATTCATCAAGGAGCGTGTGGCCAACGGCCGCAGCTCAAAGCTGTAAACATCTGTCTTTCTATGGCGACCAGACCTGAACACGAGTGTGGCAGGGATGACAAATATGGCCGCTTCGGACGCCTGAAATGATGCACGCAGCTTAGTAGATTTAAAGAGTTGCCACGATGTCAACGTATACAGGTTGATAGTGTGGTGTCCATTCGCATAGCGCACAATGAACAATAAAATACTTCGTCCACACTTTGCTTTTTTGAACCCCCTTCATAATTTCCTACCCGAACCCGCTCTGAACACCTTTTGCAGAATCGATCCAACTATCAAAACAAATGATACGCATCGATAGCCAAGTCAAACGAAGCGTCGATCTGCGAGGCGAGCACGCCGGCCGCGCCCCTCAGGCCCTCGGGCACCTTCTCCGTGATGGCGGCGCTCAGGCAGTCGGTCGCGTCCTTCTCGAGCTTGAGGTTGCCCAGGATGACGGGGCTCAGCAGCGCGCGGTCGAACCGGGGCCGGGCGGCGATGAGCGCCGTCAGCGTGGCGTTGACGTCCCCCGCGAGCTGGCTGACCGTGCCCGCGACGGTGAAGGCCTCGATGTCGTTGAGCGGGTCGGAGCGCTTGGCGACGCCCGTGGCCGAGGCGATGTCGGCCAGCAGCTCGACCGACTGCGCGACGATGGGGCCCGTCGCCAGCAGCCCGCCGTCCCAGGACTTGACGGCCTCGCCGAGCTGGACCGTGTCGGCGGCCACCTTGTCCAGGGCGGCGACGATGGCGGCGCCGTCGGCGAGCACGGAGGCGGCCAGGAGGCCGGCGGTGGCGAGGACCTTGGCAAAGAGCATCGTAGGTCGTTTGATACCGTGGTTGTGGCTGGGGTCTGGTGCGTGTTTGATAGGAGAGCACCGGCGTCTGGTTCCCAGGTGAACACTGAATTGTCTAGACTGCTGCGTATTGCCTTGGTGACTGGCTGCGAACCGAATGCAACTTGGAGATCGAGACAGGTCCCAGTTTATATCCATCATCCTGGGGAGCGCGGGGCCCCGGACAGATCCCCCCATCGTCAACTCGGCTCGTGTCCATGTCTCGTTTCAATTTGGCATATGAAAGTTACATCCTTACTTACCCCGCGGCAACGCCCTCTAGAAGAGTCGTTATTCCAGCTTTTCCCGCTGTTTGCAAGGACATCCCCGGCCGCATCGTTGCTGTCGATCAGCTGAACGGCATATCCCTTCCCGAAGCGGCAGGTAGGCCTAGCTCGCCCCTTGGGAAATTCATGGGGACGAGGATCCGAAAACCCAACGGTGCTCCGCGCTTGACGGACTAGGAGATGGCTGCCAGAGCGGACAGAGATATGATTGGTGGGTGGTTTAGACACCAACGACAAATGGTGGAGAGTGCCGCGGCTTTTTGCACGATCATGAGCTTGATTGTGCCTGCTTGGCACAAAAGGCATGTGAAGGTCCGGAGTCTTGCTACCAAGTACCCTCTTTGGGTCGACGCAAAGACCGCGCGGTATTCAAATCTGATGACAGTTTCTTAGATCCCAGAATCCCGAATTGGCCTTTAATGATGACGACATCGCTCGTTTTGGATTGATTTCGCTGTTGTGTTGGCCGGCAGCTTGCGCGAGACATGAGAGACACGGGCAAGTGGGTGTCTAAATAGTTGACGGAAGTTCATCAGGAGCTACCTTGCCCTAGAACTCGGAAGGGCTATCCCACTACCTAAATCCGATGGGCTTGATGGATAGTCAAGTACTTCTGTTAGCAGTCCGTCAACTAATCTGACCATCACTTGCACGGGTTGAGAGTGTCGCGCCACACACGCGCAACTTAAAAAAGAAGGCTCCCTTCCAAGTGCATATGAGACGAGCGGCCGGCAACGGGGGGTCTCATACAAAGTGCGGCTCTGTCTTAAAGCTGTCTTGTCCCGCTCGCCGTTGTTCCATCTTCTTGCCAATTTCCGGCTTCCTTTACTCTCATACCTTTTTTCACAATGTTCCCGCCATCGGTCACTTCTCTAAGATTATATTACTTTTTTTTTTATCCAACTACCAAACATTCTGCCTACCATGAATGTTGTGTAGAGTTGCTTGAGTGTTATCCCTCTTGAACCGGATCTGTGAGGTGAGCATTGAAGAAGGCGAGGAAAAGTGACTGACTGGTCAAATTGGCCGCCGTCAGCCCAAGCTATCCGATTCATTGTCCAGCTGGTGATGTGTAAGTCCGTGGCCACGAACTGACGTTGCTGGAAATTTTGGCAGTTGCCCTTTCGGCTTGCGCATTCGCGCTTCGTCATTGCAGTGCTTGAAACTCATGGATCCCCAGAGCCTATCGAGGTAATAAGAGAGGTCGAGGCCTCGGCATCAGACTTCGTCAGCTCCATCATGGAACGCCTGTGGACTTCTCAGGTCTCCAGAGCTGGTTATTGGATAGCGAAGTATGTCGTTGACATGCCTTTTGAGGCCGACTGTGCGGTGTGGGACAGACACAGACAACCTATACCTTGGCTTGATTGACCCGGGCCCTGTCCAGCACCTACTTTGGCGCAGTTCTTAAATCCGATGCCTCTTCAGCTTCGCCAATGATACACAGCAATTCATTGAGCTCTTCGCTCTGTTCTGTGTGACCTCTTGGTTTCATAGTATGTCTCTTTGGCAAGGACATGATTGTGTAATCATGCCCAGCCCAACTCTCCAAAATGCAAGAGACGCATTTTCTCTTGGCACGTCTCATCCATATCATTGCATATGGGATTGCCAGACTGCTTCTTTCTCGTGGAAAGCTTTGACTGATTGTATTACTTGGGCTCTTCTACCCCTTTATAGTAACATGGGTAAGCAACGGACTGCATGTAAGATAGAGGGTGTGACAGTGTTCGGTCAACATGGTCAACATATGACAGACGAGGCTATGTGCCGAAACAACGGCAGACAGGATCAATACCTATGGACAAAATAATGATTTGTATTTCTATTGACGGGGTATCCAACAAAGTACCAAAATCCATGGACCACTAATTAAGTATATCTCGGTCGCAGACTGGAGTTCTTGAACCAGACTCAGCAGCAAACACCGTTTTCGCCAGAACCAAGCATTGCATAACAAGACGACGGCGGTTCAACGTCAGTGACGAAACGACCTTGTTGACCGCCAACGCCTTGCCCTCACGGTCACAGTCACGGTCATGCAGCGCCCCCCACGTGCTGCTGGCCTTGAACCGGCGACGGAGTAGAGTATGGCACGGGCTGCTGGTGCACGGGCGCCGGGGCGTAGTAGCTCGTGTGCGCGTCGTAGTACGGTTGCGTTGGTTGCTGCTGCTGCTGCTGCATCATGGCCTGTGCCTGGTTGGGCGTGTATGCGTTGGGGGGAACCTGGACGTAGGACGTGGTGGTCGCAGGCATCTGGCCCATGGCGACGTAGGCGGCCGGGACGAGCATGACGGTCGGGGTGGCCTTGTTCCTCCTGTTGCACTCGACACAGGCGCGCACGAAGAGGGTGAAGTGGAGGAGCCTAAACACAGAGTTGCGTCAGTCAAAATTGGGTGTTGTTGCCTCCTCTCGACCACTATCAACGGAACGTACAAGAGGAGGGCCATGAATGCGACGAGGGCCTTGTAGAGCATGTAGATAGAAGAGTAGCGGCTGCCGGATGAGTAGTAGTCGTCGTAGTAGCTGTTGTAGTAGTAGTAGTCCTCGAAGTAGATGACGGCCGACATCAGGCCGACCGAGGCCGCGGCGCCCAGCCAGATGACGAGGTGCATGCCGACGTGGGCGCCCGGGTGGATGCCGCGCTGCTTCTGCACGCACAGGGTGATGAACTCGGCGACCTGCCACAGGAAGGACACGATGGCGACGGGCAGGGTGAAGACCAGGCCGTAGTAGGGGCCATAGAAGTAGCTGGCGGCGATGCCGCCGGAGAGGCCAAAGACGACCACGTCGAAGGCGAGGATGAGGCAGCCCATGACGATCTTGGCGATGTAGAAGCCACGGCTCGACACGATCTTGTCGGCCCGGACGGGCATATAGAGCCGTTCCGGGCCGCCCTGCTGGGGAAGGCCCTGCTGAGGGAGCTTCTCTCCGGCGTGCACCGTTTCGGTGGTGGGTTGGGCGGCGGTCGACATGGTGCGCAAGACTCGAGAAGACAGAAGGGCGGACTTGCAGTCAGGAGGTGCAGAAGTGTCAGTCGACGGCCGAGCGCGTAGCAAGACCGCTCAACAACGACTGCGTCGCAAGGACGGGCACAATGCGAAGAGAGAAGGTGAATGAGTGGCAGCCGCTTTGAAACAAAGCCACAGAGAAAAGGAAAGACAGCCGTGAAATAAAAACGGCAAAGAAACGAAGGTGTGGTCGTGCTTGTGCGGGAAAGGGAGGTCGAGCAGGCAGAACTGAGTGGTGATCCACCGGCCGTGTGGAGATGGTGTACAAGTACTCCTCCGTACCTGGGTCCAGGGCTAACAACAGAAAAACTCGGACCTTAATCTTAATCAAAAGTAACCAAATGGGGCGCAGCTGCATGTCAAAGAAAAGGCGAGCCTGGTTCGCTCTGGCACAGGCACCGTTGCAGTTGCGCCAGCCGTTGATAGGCCCGTTTCCCCTCAAGCCCCTCCCGTCAGCGAGACCCAAGGGGCTGAGCTTTAGTGGGTTTTCTAGGCTTCCTCCAAAATCCTGGTCTTGGATGCCACCTGCTGCGGATCCACAGCACTGGGTACGAGGTTTGACAGCAAATAAGAAATAGGGCTGAGGGATACCCAGGCGCGTCAAGCACTTCGACATGTAAACTGCGGCATCTGTCGATGAGTACCGTTGAGAGCATGGATTGCTAGCCTTTCGAATCCCGAGCTAGAGCTTTGACTATCGACATTAAGCATATTGATTCGGCATTTTGCTAGTAGTCTCTGTGATGAAGGTGGTGCTGACAGCTTGAAATGGGTGTGCTGTGTCTTTGAGCGATGCCGAGACGCGTTCCACCGAGTACTGCACCCAACCGCATAACCGCGATCGACATTCGTCCACGAGACACTCTTGCAGGCTAGCTAGCAAGCAGAGGCCACTCAGCGAGATGCTTCTTCTTCAGCTCCGGCCTAGCGTCAACTCAAATCAGTGTAGCCCGTGCCATTCAGCACAGACAGTCGCAAGCTGAACAGACCTGCTCAAGAAGTCTGGCAGAAGTCAAAGGTACCTATGCCGAATCCAGGAATACCCTCCACCAGTTGTGAAACATGCTTTGGTGACGATGTCTGTTCAACCCTAGCTCGCCACCTTTTTCAAACGTGCCGACTCAACCCCGATGTTCGTCAGTCCGCCTCTACTCCCGCTGCAAGACCACCATCAAGCCCATCAGACCCAACATGACCGTCTTCAGCCAAGGGTGCTCGCTGAGCATGATAGTAACATAGCCCACGAACGGCACAAAGCCAACGACGCTGCCAATGATGGCCTTCCTCTCCAGAAAGTCCTGTCCGTGTGCGTACTGCAATCACATATATCCGTTAGCCAACATGTAGGTAGAGGTATCGCAGGATCGGGACGCACCAAGCTCGTATCGTCTGACGGGTTGTTGTCGCCTTTCGTGAGGATCTTCGCGTGCGGCCTGTGGAGAGACTAGTGTATTAGCCACCCAGCTGATACCAGCGCAGCAGACTCTCTGAGACATCGAGATGACCCTGGCCGGAAGACGTACCCTGTGCCAAACTTGCGGACGATCCTATGGACGATCGGGATGTCCTTGCCCTCCACATTGTAGACAACAATCTCGCCCACGTCTGTTTCCCTAAACAGATTCCTGTTCCAGAGCGCCAGGAGGTCTCCTCGCTGGAAAGCCGGCTCCATGGACCCTGACAGGACGACGACAATCGGGGACGGCGAGTCGGCGATTACCGAAAGGCCTTTCCACATCTGCGACGGCGCACCACTGTTAGCCTGTGTGCATTCTGCCACCAGGGTGCAGCAGAAATCGTACCATGAACGCCGTGGAGAGAATGAGAGCAAAGTTGAGCAGCTGCGCGGCAGCTTGCCGGGGGTTCTGCATGCCGGACAGCATTTTGTCGAGCAGCAAAGGTGTCCCGAGGTCGCAAAGCGGATTGGGGTCGACTGGGGCTGGCGTTGGGAGCTCGTTCTCTCTGGATTATTTCGTGGATCGGTCGTTCGGTCTCCGCAAACGCCTCCTTTTAGGGCTCAATCGTGGGGGGATGATGTGTTGAAGGGCGCCGAGCTGGGGAGGGTTGGGTGAACGCCGTATCCTTGGGGATGTGGGATTTGTGGTTGGACTCGCGATGACAGCTTACCACAATTTGCCGTTGCAATTGGTCAGGGAGGTACCCACCTCGCACTCCAGTGCACGGGCCACAACATCTTACAACATCACAACATCTGCGAGCCAGGTTGGCAAAAAGTACAAAGAGAGTCATACAACACTCCAAAAAAAAACAAAAAAAACAATACAATCTCGCAAAAGATGAATCTCTGGTCACGGTGAGGATTGAACTCACATCCTTCAGATTATTAGACTGACGCGCTGACCAATTGCGCCACGCGACCTTTGTTGATGACGGGTTCAGGTCTACCACAACTCAAGAAGCTTGGCTAGGAGTCTAGGACCAGCAATACTTGACGTGCCAAGTTCGTCCCTTGATCAGATGTTTCAATGGTTCTATGGACAGGAAAATAAATTATGCGAGGTAATGAAAGGGGCTGGCTCTGTATTCTCGCGGCCAATTCAATCAGTGGTAGTGTCTGCTTCATATTTTGTGATTATTTGTTGCTGCAAGTTGACCAGTCACTTCAAGTAGTCAGACACAACAGAGCAACAACACTAGACATTGTGTAGAAAGAGCTGTCAACCCTACCCTTCTACCGAAGAAAGTTCTTGATTTCTCTGACTGAACGGAAGCTACAGGCTTCATAGAATGGTCCACGCCAACGGTGAGGTGCGACTTCTTTGCCTTTTTGTTCGAGTTCGAGTTCGCCCCTTCTCCCGCACGCTCGTCTTGCAAATGTAGAAGGAGCAGAGGTAAAGAACGGGTAGATTGGAACCGCCTACAGCAGTCTCCAAGCTCTTAGTTTTCTTTCGTTCTTGATGTTATGTCATATTGCTCTTTTGGTCTACCTTGGTGCTTGGTCCTCATCGCAGCACCTGTAGGAGTATCTACACATGCACCGCCGTCCTTTGGACAAGAATAACAAATCGATAATCAGTTGAATAACCTTCCCTACTACCTACGAGGTCACTTACACAATGAGTGAGCGCGCTCCTCTTCTCGACCGTGATGGTCTACCTCTCCCGCGTGGCGCTCTTCATGATCACGTAAGATCTCTCTGGGGATGGAGTTGAGCAACATCTAACACTATAGCAGCCTATCTTCCTACGAGTCTGCCATTCCCCGTGGAGATTCATCAACCAGAACACCCTCTGCTATCTCCGTGGCATCATCCTCGTTTACTTGCTAGCCGTCATGGGCATGCTCATCGACTTCAAGGTCAACCGCGAGGACAAGCACTCGGGCTGGCGTATGATATTCGAGTTCGACACCATCACCTTCGGTCTAATAGTCCTCTACCACATCATGGCCTTCTCTTGGACGCTGACCCATCTGCACTGGCCCCATATCGACGAGAGCGACCAGACGTGGGAGTCCCGGATCCTGCGGGCCATGTCGCCTCCCGAGCAGCCGAGCTACTCGCGGCGCCGCTTCTACTTCAGCCTTTTCTACTCGCTGGTTCACGTCTACAGTTTCATGGTCACTCTCATCTACTGGGCGGTGCTCGTTCCCCAGGGCCACGGCCATTTGCCCAAACACGACGGAGAACCCCCCAAGGTTGGCCATAACTTCTGTAGGATCATGCCCGTTGCTGAGCATCACGAACGGCATCATGACTGACATGAACCACAGTGGACCACCTGTTCTCCGAGGGATGGTTCAAGCCCTTCTGCCTCTACAACCTGTATACAATGCCGTCCATCCTCGCAGTGTTTGAGATTCTGTTCCTGAATAGCATCAAGCGCCAAGTCGTAAGTCTGTTCCTGCCTGAATCATGCGATTTGCCTGATGGCCCAATATGTTGGCAGTGACTAACCACCCGTCGTAGCCCGTCCCGAGCCACGTCTTCGCAATCCAGTTCCTGGCTGGCTTGTACCTCGGTTGGGCCGCGATCGGCAAGATGCTCACTGGGTACAACCCCTTCTTCTGGATGGGCCACAAGGGGTCCGGGTCCCGAGAGATCGTTGCTGCCTACTGCGTTGGGTTTGTTGCGCTGGCACCTGGTGCCTTCTCCTTCATGTACGGCCTAATCGGCATGCGCGACGCCATTGTGGAGAGGGGAACCGAGCCGGAGGACATTGCTGCTGGTCTCAGGGAGGAGCATGGGCAGCAAGCCCGCCGTTGATGGGACTGTCTGCTGCGTTGTCGTCGGGTCGGGCCCAGCTCCGGAGCTTGGCGGCGGATGGCGACTCGGGTCCGGGACGTGTTCCCATAGGCTGACAAGAGCCAGGTATAGATTGTGGTATCATTCCGTTTTGGGCTCGTTCCTCCTTTTGGAAAGCATGAATATGGATGCGGTTGGGCACGGAAGGTCGAGTATTGGGGGAGTCAGTCAGTATCTCTAGATAGCCCAACATGGTACTGCCCTAGAACCTTCCATGGGGCATTACATTCACGTATTCGCGCGCCAAGTACGCTTCAAAGTGATTGGTCCATGGCCTGTTGCTGGTTTCTCCCATTTGGTATCGCATTTGACATCTTGGTACCTGATCGGGTTGAGATCACTGCTCTGGGCCTTTCTGAAAAGGCAGGCGGTATGTGTAACTGCTTCTTGTAACAATGACTGACGCCAGAATGGGCGGTTGATAATGCAATGTACACTCTTTGGTTGATTGGTCTACTTGGTGTATCTTGACGGCATGGCTTGCCCATGATGATTACGAATGCGGATGATGCCTGTGTTGGATCTTGGCGGTATACTGACTGACCTAGTCATATTCGCAATGGTGTGCAGTGGACTGTGGGTTCATGCAGACACCGTGCACAATCTCCGGTGTGAAAAGCTTAGATCATTCTTGTGGCTTGCCTCATGCATTCACAGCTGGTGAAATGGGTGTACTTCTCATTTGCGTCGGGTAGCAATGGTGTGGGAGGTATCTTCACCAGGTTTGGTGTGAACCCAACCACCCGAGATGGCGTGCGGCACCTTGGTGCCGGGGTCTCACATGTCTCACCCTCCCTCCACACCGGACTATTTTCCCAAGTGCTCGGATCGGTTGGGCACATCCCTGTTAGCCGCTTCTTTCTTTACAGTAGATCAGATGGCACGCACACATGTGAAGGATTGAAGGCACACTTGTGCACGTCTTTGGCTTGGTAACCTGGTATCACCTAGACCATCGGCGAATGTGGCCGAAAGAGTGGTCAGACTAGAGACAGATCTGTCGACGGTACCTCGAATGCAGGTCTGTTAACGTCATTGATTTGTTCACTGATGGGAATCTGGTGCGTACTGAGGCTGTGCTGCTGGGCATGATGAGTTGGCAAACTGGGCTTGTCTGTCCAGTCACAGGCTGGCGTCTACACGTCCTTTGCTCTCTCCAATGACAATGACTTGTCTTGCTGGCAGAAAAGCACGGTCCAGTCTGGAAAGGCCTGCTACTTCGTCAAATAGCAGGTGCAGTCGATGTTGATTCGTGGCCATTGCTGATACACTGTTTCTCTGAGGTTCTGCAGATTTCCTTTTTTGGGCATAGAATGGCGAGGGGCAAGGGCAAGCACCTCTGATATGTGCAAATCAGGCATCGCAGTGAGTGCCCTCGTGACTGGCCCGAACTGATACACGGCCTGTCTTTCTCCTGTCCCACGTGGTTGCCCGGTGATGCGTGGCATCTTCGTATGCGTTTTGCGCCAATTGTCATGTCAGAGAGTGCGCCCAAAACACAATTGACTCGGACAGCGGCAACGACAGCGGCAACGACAGCGGCAACGACGATTGTACCGGCCTGCGTACGCATTGACTGTCATTGCTCTGCCAGAAGCCCAGGCTTCACCCGTCCATGGATGTTGGGCCAGCTTTGGGTCCAGGCAGCTCATGCCTGACGAAAGCCGGTACGTAGCGACCAAGTACCGGCAATGTCCTTGCTTGGGCGATCCTGTTTCCTGCTTCGCTCCCCGCTTGGGTACCGTTGTCGAGAGGAAGGGAAGGGGGCGTTCGCAAGGTCGTTTCAGCAATGCGATGGGGCAGCAGTGAACTGGTAGGAGTTGTATTTTAGCGTGCGAGATGCCCACCACCATCGGGGCGAAAAACCTTGGTTCGGTCAATCAACGGATCCTCAATCAGCACCCTAAACCCATCGCGGAACGGGCCATTTGCCGCCAGCAACGCCGCTGTACACCCCCACTAGATTAGCTGACAGCCCTAGCAAATATCTACTATCCAACCCGTCATTCAACGTCGAAATCCTGCCAGCCAGCCAGCCAGCTTGCGCAATTGTGCCGCCCTGCCTTGCTTGCAGTGAGTGACTCGACGTGCAGCAAAGCCACTCACCAGCCAGCCAGGATCATCATCAGCACCGTGCAGTTGTGCTGATTTGTGACTCTGCGTGTGTGAGTGGTAATTCGGCCTGGTGTGTTGTGTTTGCTTGTTTGCATTGCATCTGTGCAGTGCATCACCCACCAAGCCCACCCACACGCGGGCAGACCAGCCTGCTCTAGGCAGATCTGCACCACCACTGCCGCCCACCCCCCAAAAGCATAAAAACCCCAGATGCCTCCCCCACCCCCGAATCTGACCCTTCTTTTCTCTCCCTCCCCCCCAACACACAACCAAACAGGGTCGCAAAGGTATCATAGGAGTATCTCCAGCCATTCGTTCAAGAATCTCCCTGGGGTATTTCCTGCCCGGGCCCTTAGTCAATTTCTTTTGTGCGTCACTCACTCACCCGCACCCTCTTTTCCTCCGCGTTTGTTTTCTCCAGTCCTCTTCGCTCGTTCCGTCGCTCTCTACTTTTCCGTCCCGCGCGCCACGAGAGTCCGTGCCAACGAGCCCTTTCTTCTGCACCGTTTCCAAAGCTACCGCTCTCCCTGAACCCGAGCCTACGTCGACCGTAGGCACCCACGAGTTCATCGGAATCGACAAGCACACCGCAGGCAGCAACCATGTTCAAGCGGTCGTTCAGGTCCGGCAACAACACCGTCCCGGTGGCCGACCCGCAACACCGCGTGGACAAGTCTGCGAGGCTGACGAAGCGCAACGGTGGGAATGGCGGCACGGCCGGCTCCGTGCGGGATCCCGCGAAGCTGTCGAAGCTGCAACAGTCGCTCTCGGGCGTCGAGGAGGCCAAGCAACTGGGCCCAAGCCAAAAGTCCCTCGCGCCGTCGCCCATCGTGACCCTCACGATCGGCTCCGAGGGGCGGCTGTTTGCCGCGCACGAGGACGTCCTCTGCCAGAGCCCCTTCTTCGAGGCGCTCTGCAAGGGCCAGTACCTCGAGGCGCAGACGAAGAGGATCGCGTTGCCGGAGGAGGAACCGGAGGTCTTCTCGGCGGTCTTGGAGTACCTCTACAAGGGCGACTACTACCCGCGCTTGCTTCACAACAAGCACCGAAACTCTTGGGAACTCGAGGACTCCGACCCCCGCCAAACCCCGCACGCATCCCCCAACCTCACAGAAAACGGAGGTGGCCGCGCAGGCGCCTCCCCCTATGTACCCTCGGCTGTCGAAGCGACCGTCTACCTCGCCAGTGAGGGCCAGCATCTGCTGCGCGACACGGTCATCTACTGTGCCGCGGAGCGGTACGGGCTCGAGGAGCTCAAGCGCCTCGCCCTGCGCAAGCAGGGCCTGCAGAGCGGTATCGACGTCGGTACCATCCTGCGGAGCGCCCAGTACTGCTACGCCCACACGCCAGACTCCGACAGCCGCCTGCGCGCTCATTACCTGGCACTCATCATCCGCTGCCGCAAGACCTTCAAGAGGAGCGGCACCATGCAGGCCGAGATGGAGAGAGGTGGAGAGGGCGGCAAGTTGTTCTTCGACCTGTTCGTCGCCCTGTGCAACCACCTCGACGACGTCATTGAGGCGTCGAACGCTCGCACGCCCAAGACGATCTGAAAGGTCCAGCGTCGTCCGCGTCCGCGCCGCCGCTGGCTAGGGTCAATGCCCAGGCCGCGTCGCGACTGGTTTTCCCGGCGTCTGTGGCGTTAGATGTACCCGGATGGATGTACACGCAAAGCGGGTTTTCGAATTTTCGAATTGCTTTATCGAGGTTCCGGATCTACCTTGGATTTTTACAACATGGAAAGCGTCTCTTGGGTCTGAATTTTCGGCATTCTCGCTTGCAGCTCCCAAGGGTTCATCAGATTGGACATCACCATTTGGGAGACTTGATTTGCTTCTCTGTCCTCACTTCTCGCGAGGTTGGCCGACCATTTCTGATGATACTTCTTTGGGGAGTGAGAGGGGCTTAATATTTTGATCCGATACACGGGAGATCAATTCCAGGTAAAGACACAAGCCTGTCCCTCTGCTCTCTCGATGTTCTGCTCTGCTTTGTTTCTTTCCACGTCTAGCGATACCACCACTCACCTCGGGGCCATTTCAACTCAATTTTCCACAGCGTGGCGTTTTAGGAGCTTGGTTCTCTTAGAATATCACCTGAAAAAAAGGGGGGGACAAGTGGGAAGGCAATCCGTGCCGTCCTTCTTGGACACCGACAATGACAACACACCCCACCCCTCTCGACAAAAAAAACATCTCAACACATTCGTCCGGAAGTTTTTGTTTTTAATCCAGGCATCTGCTTTCGCTGGTCAACACGGATTTAGGGGCGCAAATTCTGCTTTTTCTGCGAAGAAGACTTAGACTGGGCTCCCAAACTCACAGAATGTTTATTCACGAAGACAGCAGCTGGAGGAAGAACAAGGGAACGACACCACACGGATCGACATCCAAACTCCTAATCAACAGGATTGGCGCGAACCTGTTATACCTTTGACAAGCAACCGAACAAAAACTTCCTTCGCTGCCGTACAATCTCCACTGATTACCTTTTCCTTTGTCTTTACAACAAAAAAAGAGCTAAAGCATGGAGAAAGTGCCGCATGTACAGCACTTTATTTACCTTTGGGGGCCTGCATGGTTGCTTTGCTATCGCGTTGGGGAAAACGGTCATGGAACACCACCCACACCACTCATTCGATATGACGCTGCGTGTGGACTCTTTGATGATGTTATGAA
Source organism: Thyridium curvatum (assembly GCF_004353045.1). Classification (NCBI taxonomy): domain Eukaryota; kingdom Fungi; phylum Ascomycota; class Sordariomycetes; order Thyridiales; family Thyridiaceae; genus Thyridium; species Thyridium curvatum. The sequence continues at coordinate 17,202 of NW_022156905.1, read as the reverse complement.
GATCTTGATTCGGGGCATTCTCTATTCTTTTTCCTTCTTCTAGTAAGGAGATTGAGGGGGATTGTCCCAAGGGGTCAGAGTAATCTGTCAGGTCTCCCTAGCGGATCGACCCCGTTTTGGCTCGACGCCCTTTTGAGGGGTCTGGTAATGAGAGAATCGGCCACCTCAAAAAAAGTCCTCCTTGTGACTGCATCGTGCTGATATGTCTGTGTATGTATGTGCGTGTGTGTATGATACGGGTGTGGCCTCTCTGCTGCGCTGGGTGCATCTGACCCTTGATCTTGCTATGCTCCCGTCATGTCCATCCACCGGCCTCCTGGACCAAGTCATCGTCGCTACGCCCACTGGACGTCAAACTCGCGGAACTCGACGCTCAGCTCGTCCGTGGTGGCCTTGGCCTCGGGCCGCGCGGCCATGGCCTCGACGCTCAGATCCCACTCCTCCTGCTTGGCGGCCACCCAACAGATCTCGCGCAGGGGCACCTTCTGGGCGTCCCCCTCGCCGGACCCGAGGAGGACCTGGTAGACCCAGAAGCTGCGGCCCTTGTCGTCGCCCTCGGCCACGACCTCGATCGTGACGCCCTCGGCCGTCGTGGCCCCGGGCGTCCCGCTGAGCGGCGCGACGGACCAGTCGGCCCAGCCGTCGCAGGCGACGGTGCTGACGAGCGGCTTGGCGTAGTAGTACTCCACGCCCGTCTTGATCCACTTCTCGGGCTTGCTACCACTGCTGGCGGCGGATGTGGATGTGGAAGCGCCGCCGCCGCCGCGCCGCCGTAGGGAGAGCAGCAGGCCTGCTTGGTCGTACTGCTGCGAGGGGGAGAAGGAGAAGGTCGCGCGGGCGGAGCGGAAGGACGAGAGGGGGCCTGTCGTGCGGGGGGGGGAGTGGCCTGCGGGGATGGCGGTCGGGGCTGTTTTGCGTGTTGGCGGGGTGGTTAGTTAGTTGCCCGAGTAAACCTAGCTTGTGTGTTTTGTTTGTTTTGGGAGAAGAAATAAGGGAAGAGATGGGGGGGATGGGCATTGAGTCTTTCTTACCGTTGAAGACGTCGGTCGTGGGCGGCTTGCGCCAGATGTCGGTGTTGGGAGCGGCTTTGATTGTGAAGGCGGACATGATGTTTTTTGTTTCTTGGGAGGATTGTTGATTTTCTTTTGAGTTTTTGTTTGTACAGTTTTGTTCGTGTTCTCCTCTGCTTGATTGACTCAATGCATGCGATTGTATTTACAGACGAGTTTTGTTTCGGTATTCCAAGGGCTGGTGTCAATTTATATCGTTTTTGCGCATCCCACCTGAACTTCATGAGCGAGGTTGATGTCGGAGTTGGCCCATGCCAAGTGTCGGAGGCGCAGCTCTAGGGCGGGGTACCGTCACGTAAGAGCGGGGTAGATTCGTACCTTTTGCTGTCAAATCCCTTCCTGTGCCGTGTCCATGAGCATCTCATTGATGGCAACCAACTGGACTGAAAAGGAATCCCCGACGGGTGTGATTGTAAATGCATTCAACTCGGTGGAGGATTTGATTCGAAATCGATGGCGTTTACTGTGGTCTGAGCTCCGACAGGAGAGTGGACAAAGCCTGGCGGAGTTGCCGTTTTGGGACGGGGCGTGTTGGATTAGTCAGATAGCTCTTCCGGTACTGCTGGCCGCGCGAACAGCTCAGTGAATTAGGACTCTTAAGTAATCAAGAGACAAGGACGAATTTGATAGTGTTAATATGGAATTAAAAATGACAAGGCAGTTGCAAAATTGAAGTTCCCTGGAGTCCCAATCATCTTCCCACAGATGAGATGGAGCTTACCGGCAGGAATGAAAGCAGATACATCGGAAACAGATGCTGACTGGTGGAATCCAAGCATAAATGTTGATGTCAAGCATAAATTTGTAGAATTACTCTTACCATTGACTTACACAAGTGTATAGCTGACCACAAATACTGGGTTGCCGAGAGAAACAGACCAGTGACCAACTCTGCTTTGCCTGCTCTGGTATAGGTCTCAAGCTTCTGAGAATAACTGTCCGAACGTATTGGCAAGAGAACTTCTGTCTGATACCAGGCTCGTGAAGCAGTCCCTATCCCATCACGCCCACAATCTGGAAGAACCTGTGGACGTGGAAATCTTCCAGGCTTTTATACTTGCAGAACCCGACTCACTGACCACCTCGATCCCGACTGGAAGGATTACAGTGCTGATGAAGATCATGGCCAAGCAACTGTCACTCACCCTTCGCTAGGCCGTCCATCCATAGGTACCATGTGTCTTCCATGTCTGACCAGCTCCAGGATCTACTGGCTGCATGGACGATCCGTTTGGTATAATTACTCCTCCACATTTTTTTTTCGAATAGGGGCTTCATTTAACCATCACGGCTACATTTTCACCAACATTAAAGTCTCAAGCACTTCATCACGACCAGTTGTCATGACAAGGCGTAAAACAAACCGAAAGATTCAGTGATCTTGATCATCTTTACGGGAGGATGGCACTCATCTCGGAATCGACGACGATGTTCAAGGTGTCCATATCATATCCCAGCCATCTTGGAGCAGCCAGCTGAGTGTGGAATTAGTTCGGCAAGTTCGGCGAGGTATCCGATGGAGGTAAATCAACCTAATCTGCTGCTCTTGTTTACTCAGATGAAGATGGCCCGAACAGTGGGCTGGGGCCAGCCCTCGAGATGACTGACGAGAGCCGGCTGAGCCTGACGCATGTCCCAACTGACAACATGGTTGCTGGCGATCGCAACATCGTGGGGATCAACATTGGGGACACCAAGCTTTGGAATGGGTAGGCACCAGGGTCAGTCTGGCGGTCAAGATCACAGATGCAAAAGTACAGTACGTGCAGTAACTATGGAGCATGATGTCAGACACTCAGGGTCAGAGCGAGACGAGTTCAAGGCCCCCCTGATCTGATGAATAAGAGGTCGGGATTACGCCGAGATTGGGAGATGATCCCTCACGCTGGAATGACAAGATTGAACCGTCTTTGAGTCCCTGCACCCTACTTGTAGATGAGGTGACAAGGATGAAGTATCCGTGCGAGCACCAAATAGCGTGGCCTGTTCGTTGCACTCTATTTGCTGAAGAACAACCACAAGACGCAACCGCGAGAACCACGAGGCATTCAGATGCGATTGCGATGATCATCCTGGGGGCGTCTTGGTAACGCTACACAAAGCATTGTTCGGCGAAACATTGCGTCTTTGTTTTTCGCCGTACTGCCTCCGCCCCCATAGCTTCAATATTGAGTTGACTGTTGCGAGGCGGCATCAAGGCCACGAACCCAAGGAACCCCACAGGCACACAGGTGAGCCAAATTTGGGGCTACTTCGTATGGGGTAATGAATGGCTCTTTTCTGGAGTTGGTGCGCTAAGGGCGCATTCCCCTTACCATCACTAACTGCTGCTAGCCGCTCGACAAATGAGACAGGGCTGATCGTCAAAACACCAAAGAAGAAAGGAGGGGAGGTTTCTGAGCTTGCTGAGCAAAGCGGGAATTGCCGTTCAAGCCGCCCAATGGAGTTGCAGTGTGCTGCAGGGCACCACGAGGAGGGAGGCCGACACGTTGAGGCCGCGCTTGGCCAGGTGCGGGCAATGATCGTCGAGAGGGATGACATACCCTGGCCCAAGCCCCTGCTGATCATTCTCCAGGGTTTGACAGAGGCAGTGAGAGTGAGGGCCGCTGACCACCACCACCTCGGGGCCAATTTCTGGCTTTTGCTCCTTTTCCCGGCATAACGTTTGAGGTTGTGTGTGCCAATCCCGACTTCACGCTTTGCCATTCTCTGCATTATCATGATACTAGGGCAGGAATTGCACTAGTCTCTAGTCCAAACGGTGCTGGAATGGCGCATCGTCTTGGGTGAATCATCAGAGACACTCTAGGACAGCGAAAGCAATCTGCGGCCACTTGGTGACTGGTGAAGACGTCACAGCCAAGACCCGGAGCCGTTCGCCCAGAGGGCTACCTAATAAGTGGCGTGCAACTGCCGCCGCCATTTCCGCGTGGGTTCGTGGGCGCCACTTTGTGGGGGAGGGAGAACAATGGCGTTGAACGGCAGCATTCTTGCACAAGAAAGCACCACTGAGTACCAGCAGCTTTGTCCAGGTTGGGCCGTCAACAGGACCAGGACCCTGGCCGGCCACACATTCCAAGCTCGCCAGGGTGCAGGCCTGAAACAGACAGCGGTAGCTAGGCCCATCCGGGCTGCTGGGAAAGCCTGTTTGGCCCATGTACACATCCAAGACACCGAGCCATGGTGCAGGGCCCGTTCAATTGCGATCGGCCCTCGCCATACCTGCGGGCCTGAATCAGGCATGGGGGAAAGGGACGGGCATTCGTGCACCGCTCACGCGAACCCACGACACGAGACGAGCGATCGTCGCCCGTCATTGCTCGTTCAGTCGCTGCCAGACAGGAGCTTGCATGGTTTGGGCGTGGCAGCGTGGTTGATCCATATCACACGGGATGCCAGTCGACCCTGGAGCTCGAGCCTGGAGATCACTTCTGGGGCTGTTCACAACGCTAATTGAGGAAGGAAAAGAGGTTCTCGATGGGGTCGTTGGAGACTCTCTAACATTGCGATGATGACATTGTAATCAAGCGCACTGTTGTCTGGGTCCAAGCACCCAAGCATCTCCCTCCCCCCCGTCCGGGCGGCCGTCAACCCACGCACCCTTTTCCGATACAGATCCGGACGCATCCTGCAGGTATATATCCCTGGACAACCTCCTCGAGAGGTCCAGGAAAGATCTCTCTCTCCTCCTCATCCTTCACAGCTCTCTGCCAAGAAGTTACCGCTCTCGCCAGTCGTTCTTTTCAACCAGTCCAACTCAGTCACTCCCTTGTATTTTCACAGTGCTCCATTTCCGGCCGTCACTAATTTAATTTGATACCCAAATTCTCTCCTAAATCACACACAAACCAAATCAGTCAAGATGCGTTTCTCTACCGTCCTCGCTGCTGCTGTCAGCTTCACCTCGGCCCTCGCCGCCCCCGTTGCCTCGGCCAAGCGCGACCTGAGCGTCTCCGCCGTCCTCGACCTCGTCTCCGGCCTCAAGTCCACCGTCGAGTCTGACCTGAAGGCAGTCAGTAAGTAGCACCCTAACCAGGAAAGATTCCCATCCGCATCCCCCCGCAGGCGGCTAACCCTGTGCTTTCAGCCGCCGCCGTCAACGTCGAGGCCGGTGTCTCGGTCGACGTCAACGCCGTCCAGACCACCCTGGCCCACGTCGTCTCCGAGGTCCAGGGCGTCGTCGGCAAGGTCACCCCCGTCGTCACGGGCGTCGCCCTGCCCCTCGCCGAGGGCGAGATCAAGCAGGTCCTGACCCTCGTCGGCGAGGTCCAGGACATCGTCGGCGAGATCAAGAGCACCGTCGAGGGTGTCGCCGGCTCCGTCGCCGGTGACGTCCTGGCCACCCTGCAGCCCGTCCTCGCCAACGTCCTCCAGGTCGTCGGCACCCTGACCGCCCCCATCCTCGGCCTCGCCTTCTCCGTCGTCGGCACCGTCACCGGCACCGCCACCCCCGTCGTCGGCCAGCTCCTGAGCACCGCCAACGGCCTCCGCGGCCTCGTCGGCGGCATCCTGGCCCCCGTCGGCGGTATCCTCGGCGGTATCCTGGGCGCCACCCCCCTCGGCGGTGCTCTGTAAATGACAAGTCTCGCCAAGTCATCACAGAAGTCCGATGAGAGAAAGAATTAACGACTCCTTCGATTCCGTGACCCCTTTGGGGAAGTTTTGTTGGACACAAGCGAAGCGATTCTTTTTGTATGAAAGGAGGAGCACCCAGGGGTTTACCGACACACGCAGGCAATGAAAGGAGATAGATTCTCTCGAAGGCGGTTTCGTCTTTTCGATTCTGGAGTATAGAAAAAGGTGTTTTATTAAATCATGACGCCATGACCCAATGGACGTGCTTTTTCCACCTTGCCATGAATGTCTAATTATTAATTACATCTTCAACACTTGATTCCCATGGTTCGTTTTGTGGACTGTGTTACCCATCGCAAAAAACTGGTCCTAGGACCTTCGTATCCCACAGAATTATCCACCTTTCTGGTAGAAGATGTTCTCCTGAACGGGATCTCCTAACCTTGGCGTTTCGAGGAGTCATGGGGAAGCTCAGATGTACAATGCCCGAGAGTATATATACCTGATTTCTTGTAAAAATATATGTTCCCTGATTCCAAGGTGTCATAAGATACCGGAGCGCCGAACTGTGTTGCCGAGTAAGGGGCCCCTTTCTGTCAGGTAGGGAAGGATTACATGCCTGGTCTCATAACAACGTGACCCAGTTTGGGACTATGGCTTAACTACAAGTGGCTCCAATTCTCGCTAGACCATAAACCCTTCACCAAGGAATCAAATTCGGTACCAACGGATATTCTACACCGTCGATCACCTCTGTAGCGTAGGCATTGTAGGCCATCCCATCGCCATCTTCTCTCTTCCAGATAGCCCCGCAGTCACCAGGCACGTATTGAGCAACGTCCATCTGCAAGATCAGCTTGATCTCGGGACAATAGTTCCACATGTGAGCACGGAGCTGCGGTGTGCCCCAGATCGCGCCGTGGAGGGTCGTACCGCTGGCGCCCGTGTGGAATCCCATCGGTTCGTAGAAGCCCTCGCGCCAGTCGTCGATGCCCTCAATCCACCCCTCGGAGTTCTCCCCGTCGCTCCCCTTGAACCAATGAGCAATGGTTTCTTTCTGACCCGAGTGCATCTCGCCCGAGAACGTGGACGAGAGTCGGCCGTTGGCCATCCTCGCACCCGGACGCTCGTTCAGGGCATTCGAGAGGAAGACATCCTCGGGAGGGCCTCCGTGAGGACGGCTGTTGTTTCGCAGCACCTCGATGATGGAGCTGACCCTACGCAGCGATAAACCTCCATTACCGCCAAAGGAAGCTTTTAAATTCCACGGCGCTCCGACCCAATCGTATCCGAGATAGTCGTTTAGGTTGCTTTTGCTGTTTGCGCACAGCATGCTGTCCGTCTGAAACACGAGCAGCCACTCGGCAGGCTGCAGAAGGGTCTCGTAGACCCATGACTGGGTGAAGAAGCGGTTGATCTCCTCTTGGGACCCGGTCGTTTGGTTGGCCGGTATGAAGGTGAGATCGAGCTTGCCGGCAGAGACCTGCTCTCGAATCGCGGCGCTGCGGTTGATATGCGCCACACTTTCGTCTGAGCCCATGAATCGGAAGCGCCATTCCGGTGGCACAACGCTGGTAAAATGCAGCATCAAGGGGGCTAGATTCGGTAGCGGTCTTTGCTCGATCAGCAGTGCGACTTTGTGTTTGTTTAGCCTCGTGTTTGCATCGATTCGATCCGACGTGCTGTGTGGATTCCAGTCGTCTATTCGATAGAAGGCAATCATAGACACTATTAACCTATATCACCGCAGTTAGTTTGTAAATGATTTGCCTATTCAAGAGCGGTCTATCAACCAGGTGTGCCATGGTGAACATACATCAAAGTGCCTGCGCTTCCAACGAAGCATAACCATCGGCTAATGCGCGGCAGAGGCAAGTACGCCATCACCCCGGCTGTATGACAGCAATAAAAGGTGACTTTTTTAGGGTAGGCTCGAGTGATAGAGTAAACTGAGTCCGAAGACGAGCAAGTCTTGTAGGATCGCGGTTTGTCGATTCGGTATCCGACGGATGGGGGCCAGACTTATCCAGTCGCCAACTGGCAGAAGAGAATTTTCAGAAGGACATTGCTCATTGTTGAAAGGATCACGGAGCCTGAGCCCATTATGCTTAAGTAGCATCCAAAGAATGTCAGTTTAAATCAAGGGTGTTGTCTACGGCAGCCCTGTCGGCGGCAAGTCAATCCCTTCTCCTATTTTCTCTTGGCGTAGACTTGGAACACAATTGCAAGAACACCCTCACCTATCCTGCTCTCGGGAGGTGCGCCGTAACATCGCAGATATGAATGTACTTCCAGGCAGCAACTTTTGCTTGAAGTTTTCACTGAGGGCCACGCGTCTCGATAATTGTGCACAGAAACTGCCAATTAGACCAAACCGCATGTTTCAGCTCCCAAAATACGAGTTTGAAATCCTGCAGTCCACATCCTGGATACTGTGGAGCCCACGCAGACGTTGATCTTGGCTAAAAATGTCATTGAAGAACACGGAGAGGCCAGAAGTAGAAGTCAATATGGTCTGAAGTCTATGCTCGATATTGACGGGGGGTTTTTTATTGCGGAAGTCGGAACCTCTAAGCTGATCGATTCTGCCTTCAGATCGCTTGATGAACTTCTTCTCACAGACTTGTCGGAGCCACTGATAGCTCGTCTTGTTCAAGGACCATGATATCCTCCTAGATAGATCGCATATGATGTTCCATACAGTCCTCAAAGATTTGCATGAGATAGTAGCTGGGCACAGGTCCGTGCCTAAGTTTCTGTTCTTGGAGAGGTTTAAGTACTTGGACTTGGATGACTGTCTCGCTCACCTTCTGCGTAGCAGACGAGGCTCTTTGTATATAAGTCGTCTCTAAAAGAATTATTTCTTATAATAGAAGAAATGCTTACTCCATATGATAATATCAAGCCTTGGATTGTAACGAGAGCATTTCACCATCGCTGGCGTCTGATCACGTGAGCAAATCTGAGTCACACGGCAAAAATATGAAAAATATTGGTCTTGGGGTGGCTTGAACCAAAGGTGAGACGCGCCTAAGGAATGAATTAAAAAAAAGGACCCCGCTACTCGACCACACAACCGCTGCGCCAAACCCCTCCGCCCACAAAAATTTCTCGCAGTCCTCGTCGCCGCCAGTATCCTCACCTGCCACTCTCTACACCACACCCACACTCACACTTCATCACCCAATGGGATAATACACTTCGCAGCCCTCTCGACTATCATCGAACCTGTCTTCTCGGCTTGCTGTCGTTGATCATACGACCGGATTGACCCTCACAGACGTCGTCTCTCGGGTCGCAACCCCTTCGCCACCAGCAGAGAGGCGTGTCGAGGGTCGCCCAGGCACGTCCGCGCTTTTTGCCTGTCGGCTCCACAGTCTTCAGCGATCAACCAGACGCACCCTTATACCAGCACGACATCCAGGACGCTGTTACCATGTCGTCCATGACCAAGCTTCCGAAGAAGCCCTTCCAGATCAAGCCCAAGGCTTCTCGGATCAACCCCATCAAGGCCATCCAGGACCGAGAATGGAACCGCAAGCGCCAGGCAGAGGCCCAAGCCCGCGCTGCCGCGGCCGCCACGCCGCCGCCCACTGCCGGCGGTAACTCGGGCTGTCCTAATCCCAACTGTAAAAATCCAAATGTCATCGACGGTGTTTGTCGTACTTGCGGTCGTGTCACAGATGACAGCAACATTGTTTCCGAGGTCACCTTCGGCGAGAACTCCCAGGGAGGAGCTGTCGTCCAGGGTAGCTTTTTGGGAGCCGACCAGGGTACTGTGCGTGGCATGGCTGGTATTGGATCTCGCCGCGTCGCTGGCCACGGCTCTGGAGAGTCGCGAGAGCGAACTCTCCGCGAGGCCCGGCAGATGATGTCGGGCTTTGCTCACCAACTCAACATTCCCGAACATGTCGTCAGCAACGGCCACCAGATCTACAAGCTCGCCAGCGGCAAAAACTTTGTGCAGGGACGCAGGATTCCCAATGTCGTCGCCGTCTCCCTCTACGCTGCTTGTAGAAAGGAGAGCCCCTGCAAGATCATGCTGATTGACCTGGCGGATATCGTCAAGGAGGAGGTCTTCTACCTGGGTCGCACCTACAAGAAGCTGCTCTCGGTCATCGAGGCCAAGATGGACCAGCACCCCATCTACGTGGAGGACCTGATCTTCCGCTTCGCGTCCAAGCTCGAGTTTGACACACTTACCAACAAAGTAGCCGAGACTGCTGTCCGGCTGGTGCAGCGAATGGACCGTGACTGGATGGTTATGGGCCGCCGTCCTGCAGGCATTTGCGGTGCCTGCCTGATCATGGCGGCACGTATGTACAACTTTAGGCGTACTCCAAGAGAGGTCGTCTACATTGCCAAGATCACCATGGCCACGCTGCAGCAGCGCCTCGACGAGTTCAGAGAGCTCCCGTCGGCGCGGATGACGGTCGAGGACTTCCTGAGCCAGGACTTTCTCTCTGAGGAATATGATCCACCTTCTATCTACAAGAAGAGCGAGGAATACCAGGCCCGGCTCAAGGAGAAGCGTCGAGCTATGAAGCGGAAGCGCCAAGCCGAGGAGGCAGCTGAGGCTTCCAGCCAGTCTGCTCCCACTCCGGCTCCCCCACTACGAACAGACGCGGATGGATTCGCCATCCCCCCACCACCGCAAGCAACCGCCCAAGCCCAACAAGCTAACATCATTGAGCGGGCGGGCACTACCACTGACGAGGACCTGGAGGCACTCGCTGCAGAGTATGGCGATAAGAACGCCACAACAGGAGTGGACGGTAACGACGATGACGATGCGCCTGATACACCGAGCGCCAGTCCTGACTCACCAGCATCATCCACCAGCGAACGCCCCGCCAAGCGGCGCAAAGGCCCCCAAGGCTCGTCCTGCCGCACCCAGCCGGCCAGCAAAACCCCAAGTGTCAAGCCCGTCTACATGGACGAGGCCTGGGAGGAGGACGAGGACATCCTCGAGATGGAGATCACCGAGGCCATCAACGACCAGAACACGGAGGAGCACGCCAAGGCGTTCGCCAGCGCCAAGGAGCAGGTGCAGCGCATCATGCAGAACATCCACCCGCCCGACGCCGCGGACGCCTCGGCGGCCTCGGCGCTCGACAACGCGGTGGTGGGCGAGGACGAGTTCGCCGACGACCCGGAGGTGCAGAACTGCCTGCTCTCCAAGGAGGAGCAGGAGATCAAGTCGCGCATCTGGCTCAACGAGAACAAGGACTGGCTGCGCCACCAGCAGGAGAAGATCTTCCGGCAGAAGCTGGCGGCCAACGGCCCGCCCAAGCAGCGGCGCAACCGCGTGCGCAAGCCGCGCATCGGCGAGGGCCAGGCGTCGCCCGCCTCGACGGCGGGCGAGGCGGCCATGGACGCCATGGAGCGCCGCGGGTTCTCGAAGCGCATCAACTACGACGCCATCGCGTCGATGCTGCACAGCTCGCGCCGGGCCGGGCCGGGCTCCGTCGCGGCGAGCGAGTACACCAGCCGCCAGTCCAGCCGGGCCGGCAGCGTTGCGGGCAGTGCCGCCGGCGACGAGCCTGCTGATGACGAGAGCGAGGCGGGATACGACGAGGAGGAGGAGGCTCCTGGTGAGGATAGGGATCCGTTTGCGGACTCTGACGGCGGAGGTGGCTCGGATGAGGAGTGATCGTGACGAAAGGCGTCGACAGGGGCGTGCCATCAGCGCATTGTACAGCATGAGCATTCTTAGGGTGTTATTCGGAGTCTTCTGCTTGTGCACTTCCGGGACGGAACTTGATGCACGGGTACTGGAGCATAGGACGGCGTTGTCCCCTTGGGCAGACCGGATCGTTCGTCCCTGTCATACGGAAGGGGAAAATAAAAGACTACGAAGAGATCGGGATGTATTATGGAACTGTACTTATATCCATATCAGCAAAGGCCTTGCCGGTCGATGCCTCGGAGAGATTGTCTATCCCTCTCCACAATTGATGGGAGTTTCTACGATACTGGTGGCTGTGAACTACGATGTTGGTGATAGAACCTATCGTTGCATTTCATGCATGCCACAATAATTGCCAACATGTACTTGTATTCCTTTCTTTGAAGACCATGCCAATGAGCCAAGGCCACTAACGATGCAGGGCGCGGTGCTGGAGATTGAGCCTATTTCGACAATCCCTTTCGCGAGCCAGGCCAGGGGGAGGTGAGGCGCGACAGCGTATCGGGGCCGCCACGTGGAGCCCTCGAGTCGTTGGTACAGTGAAAGGGTTCATTCAGCCTCAGCCCATTGGCGAGAGGTCAGTCAGTGCATGCACACAGCTGTACCTTGTACCCAACCCAACACGAGGAGCTCTTAGTGGTCAGAGCAGCTTGACGTAGTCACCGTGGCGCTGCAAGCTCTCCAGCGTTCTCTTTTGCATTGATCGACAGTTTCCGACCGAGAGGGGTGGCAGTGGGGACGGGAGATGGCTTGACGGCGTGCTTGGCTGAGTCGCCAGTGGCCGAATATCGCTACATCTTCCGCTGGAGACGCCACCTGGGTGAGTTGACGCGTGTTGCGAACTGCGCCAAACCCGCTGTAACTTGTAACCAACCCCGCTAAAAGTGCCGTCGATGAACAGCCCTGAGGACGCCAGCCAGTGGCTGTACCTGGATTGGATTGAGTTGGGAATCCCGTACGATTCTGTCTCACCTCGGAAGGTATGGAGTTTTCTCTGCAGAACGAACGAGGTGCATTTACTTACTAAGGAGACGCTGCTATTCATAGAACTGCTGTCCCGCGGCTCTTCGTTTGTTCACTTTCTCCCGAGCGAGAAGGACTGTCAATCAGCGGCTTGATCTTGGTTAGGTACCTAGTTATGGATGTAGTCGTCGATGTTGTAGTGTTTTCATCATCATCCATGCACGGAATACGCCCCGGTCAAAGGCGCAGGACAGGGGATGGAAAGCAGGTTTTCAACATTGACCTTGGCAAGCGTCAGGCCAGGCACTCCTTATTCGTGCGATGGCGCCTGGCGATGGAGCACACTGTCCGTGTGTGTGTGGAGGGGGGCTCAATGGACAGCCCGTTGCAATACGGGCCTTTCTCTCCACCCCCCCGGTCCACTGTACACCTCCGCGTCCAGCTAGGACGCTGGATGCTTTGCATTGCCTCCACCTCTCCCCGATTCATCCTTTTTTTCGCGAGGGGGGATGGATCTGTCAGTGCCTTTTCTTGTCTGCTGGTGCCTCGTGTGATGTGTGATTGATTGTTTGACTTTCCTCTTCCAAGTCCCCAGCATTGTTCTGCATCTTCAGAGCCTCTCTAGAGATTCGTCTCGAGGCAGTCCATTCGCTCTTCTGCCCGTTCTCATCATCCATCACTCGCTAAGTTCTGTCTTGATTTGATCCCAGGCCAGGCTGTTGCCCTTGTTCGGCCAAGGTCCGCGAGTCGCACCAATATATCGGACGCTCCATATCGCCAAGCACGCCGCCCAGCACGGTTGCGACCAAACCAAGGGACGATCGAAACGGGGACACGCAACGCTTCCCGGCGCGCGCCCTTTTCAACTCTGTCTTTGTGCTCGTTGTGTATAGCCTTTGACTTTACTTTCTTTGCCATTGACGTACTCCGTACATATCTGCTTCAAAGAAACCCAACCAAACCTCGTCGCGGACCTAGGAAGCTCTCCCGCCTCGAGGAATGCGGCCGACTGCGAATTCGACTTGCTAGGGTCCCGCGGCAGCAATGCATGACCTCAGCGGCGGTATCTCCAGCGCGGATCAACCCCCGGACGAGAAGCTGGCCGCCGCGCAGCAGCACAGCGGCAAGACGAGCAACAAGTCCGGCCATGCGCCCGCCGTCTCTCGCCGCGTCGAGGCCGCGCGCAAAGTCCACGATGCCGCCCGCGACCTCTACAAGCGCGTCGTCCTCGAGCTGATCCTGCGCCAGAAGCCGCTCAAGCCCTCCAAGGACGGCCGCCGCATCCCTCTGCAGCCGGGGCGGGCCCCCCTGCACGACGAGCGCCGCGGCGGCCCCTACATCTCCAACACCATCCGTACCTCCCGCTACACCGTCTGGGACTTTGTCCCCAAGCAGCTGTTCTTCCAGTTCACCCGCCTCGCCAACTTTTACTTCCTGTGCATCGGCATCCCGCAGATGATCCCCGGCCTGAGCACGACGGGAAACTATACTACGATCGTGCCGCTGCTCCTGTTCGTGACCCTTACGATCGCGAAGGAGGGCTACGATGACTACCGGAGAGCCAGGCTGGACAAGGTGGAGAACGCGAGGCTGGCGACTATCCTGAGGTCGCCCCAGGAGCTGGCTGCCAGACCGGCGATACAACCACGGAAGTGGCGACTGCCGTTTTTGCCCAAGAAAGAGGTGGAAGAGGTGCCACTGCACCAGGAGGAGTCTACTTGCGGCCTGCAGTGGGCGCATGTCCCATGGCGGGACATCAGGGTGGGAGATGTCATCCGGCTGACGCGCGACGAGGATGTGCCGTCCGACATCATCCTGCTGCACGCCGACGGCGAGAACGACATGGCCTACATCGAGACCATGGCCCTCGACGGCGAGACAAACCTCAAGAGCAAGCAGGTCTCGTCAGCGCTGAAGGACTGCACCACCATTGACAGCCTCCATGCGTGCCGGGCCGAGTTCGTCCTCGAGGACCCGAACCCGGACCTGTACCGCTTCGACGGCAAGGTCACCTGCGACGGCAAGACCCTGCCCCTCACCTTGACCGAGGTCATCTACCGCGGCAGCACCCTGCGCAACACGCCTTGCGCCGTCGGGATCGTCATCAACACGGGCGAGGAGTGCAAGATCCGTCTCAACGCCAACCGCCACCCGCGCGCCAAGAAGCCGCACCTCGAGCGCGTCATGAACCGCATCGTCATCACCCTCGCCCTCTACGTCATCCTGCTGACCCTCGGCTGCTCGCTGGGCTACCTCTTCTGGCAAAAGTCCACCGAGGACAAGCTGTGGTTCCTCATGGGCGACAGCGTCGCCGCCCAGGAGATCATCATCGGCTACGCCATCCAGTTCAACAACATCATCCCGCTCGCGCTCTACATCAGTCTCGAGATCGTGCGCCTCGGGCAGATGTACCTGCTGAGCAGCGACATCGGCATGTACGACGAGGTCTCCGACACGCCGGCTAAGTGCAACACCAACACGATCCTCGAGGACCTGGGCCAGATCGGGTACGTCTTCTCCGACAAGACGGGGACGCTGACGGAGAACGTGATGAAGTTCCGCAAGCTGAGCATTGCCGGCACGTCGTGGCTGCACGAGAAGGATATGCAGATCGAAGACAGCGTGGTCCCTGCCGTAGGTGAGAACGCGCCCGGTGTCCGGTCGGCTCTTTCGCCCACCTCGCCAACCACACCGGGAGAACGGCGGAGCATCGCCATCCCCGAGGACTTAGAGCTGCCCACAGACATGCCCATGTCGCCCACCTCCGTCCAGACCGGCCGGCGATCCTCGTCACACTGGCGCTCCGCTGCCCGGCCGGATCATGTGCAGCCTGATCTGACGACGGATGACCTGCTCGAGTTCATCCGGCTGCGGCCGCACTCGCCGTTCGCCAAGAAGGCCCTCGAGTACATCCTCGCCATGGCCCTGTGCCACACCTGCCTCCCCGAGATCAAGGACGGCAAGATCGACTTCCAGGCCTCCTCGCCCGACGAGCTCGCCCTCGTCAAGGCCGCCCAGGAGCTTGGCTTTCTTGTCGTCCAGCGCTCGGCCCACTCGACGACGCTGCGCGTGACCGTCGGCCCCGCCGCCGATGAGGTCTACGAGATCCTCGACGTGATCGAGTTCAGCAGCAAGCGCAAGCGCATGTCCATCATCGTGCGCCGGCCCGACGGCCGCCTGTGGCTCATCTGCAAGGGCGCCGACTCGATGATCCTGCCGCGCCTCAAGATGGCGCACCTGGCCATCCAGAAGGCGACCGAGGTGCGCAAGAGCGCCGACATGGAGCGCGAGATGCTGCGGCGCAGCGAGCACCGCGAGTCGCGGAGCAGCTTTGGCGGCAGGGCGAGCCTGACGCTGCGCCGGAGCCTGGCGCTGGATAGCATCCCGCCCGGCAAGAGGCCCGCCCTGACGACGCGGAGCCAGTCCTTCGAGACGAGCAAGCTGCGCGCGTCGGGAGACCTGAGGAGGCCTGCGCTGATCACGCGAGGCCTGTCCTTTGACGTCTCGCCTTCGAGGCAGCCCAACACCCCGACCGGCGCGCAGGCGCTGCCCGACAAGTTTTCGTTCCTCAACGACGCGTCGCTGCTGGACGAGGGCGCCATCTACACGCAGTGCTTCAAGCACCTCGACGACTTTGCCAGCGAGGGCCTGCGCACGCTGCTCTTTGCGCAGCGCTTCCTGCCCGAGACCGAGTACCAGGCCTGGCGCAAGCTGTACCACGACGCGACCATCAGCCTGACGGACCGCGACGAGCGCATTGAGGCCGTGGGCGAGATGATCGAGCAGAACCTGGACCTGGTGGGCGCGTCGGCCATCGAGGACAAGCTGCAGAAGGGCGTGCCGCAGGCGATCGACAAGCTGCGCCGCGCCAACATCAAGATCTGGATGCTGACGGGCGACAAGCGCGAGACGGCCATCAACATCGCGCACTCGGCGCGCATCTGCAAGCCGCACTCGGACATCTTCATCCTGGACGCGACCAAGGGCGACCTCGAGGCGCAGCTGCTGGGCGTCGTCGAGGAGCTGCAGCTGCAGCTCGAGACGGGCTCGCTGTCGCCGGGCGGGCCCGGCAGCCACCACACGGTCGTCTGCGTCGACGGGCACACCCTCGGCGCCATCGAGGCGTCGCCCTCGGACGCCCTGCGCACCCTCTTCTACGAGCTCATCCCGACCATCGACTCGGTCATCTGCTGCCGCGCCTCGCCGGCGCAAAAGGCCCTGCTCGTGCGCACCATCCGCCAGACACCGCGGCTCGCGGCCCGCGGCGGCAACCCGGGGCTCACGCTGGCCATCGGCGACGGCGCCAACGACCTGGCCATGATCGCCGAGGCGCACGTCGGCATCGGCATCTCGGGCAAGGAGGGCTTGCAGGCGGCGCGCGTGGCCGACTTTAGCGTCTCGCAGTTCCGCTTCCTGTCGCGGCTGCTGCTCGTGCACGGGCGCTGGAACTACGCGCGCACGGCCAAGTTCGTGCTGGCGACCTTTTGGAAGGAGATGTTCTTCTACACGGGCACCGTGGCCTACCAGCGCTACAACGGCTACACGGGCACGTCGCTGTACGAGAGCTGGAGCCTGACGGTGCTCAACACGCTCTTCACGAGCCTGTGCAACATCGTCCCGGGCATGTTCGAGAAGGAGCTCGGCGCCGAGACGCTGCTGGCCGTGCCGGAGCTGTACGCCTACGGGCAGCGGGGGCGGGCGCTCGACACGTGGCGGTACGCCGGGTGGATGCTGGGCGCCGTGGCCGAGGGCGTCGTCGTCTGGTTCGCGTGCTGGGCCGGGCTCGGCGTGTTTGGGCAGACGGGCCGCGGCGACGGCGGGCTGTTTGCGCTGGGCGACCTGGTGTTTAGCATCAACATCATGTGGACCAACTACAAGCTGCTGTGAGTATATATGCCCCCCCCC